>NW_019386031.1:11620-68996 GCF_000671375.1 Centruroides sculpturatus
ACTTCCATTGTTACCTAACACCGCCATTGTTACTTAACACTTCCATTGTTGATGGAAGTGTTAAGCCTTAATCCTGTCTTTCTCCCCCCCGGGAGGAATTTCGAAAAATCCCTTCTTAGTGTGCGTTTTCGTGACGTGCCCTATCTGTGTACCAAATTTCAGCTTCCAACTCCTAACCGTTTGGGCTCTGCACTTATTATTATCATTATTATCAACCCGTCTCGATTATATTATAGATAAATAAAATACAGTGAACAAAATGACCTCTTACAAAATAAAGGTGATATACAGTTTGTATTTTGAAGAAAATATAAATATATTCATTAACAAATATAAAATATTTCATTAGTTTTAATGTCAAAAAATTTAATTATTTTAATGCAGAATTACGTTTAAAGATAGTTTGTTTAATAATGATCATTCATATTACTGTACTTCAATTATATTTTACTTTTGAATTTCTTTACGTATAGGGCTATTCAGTCTCTATTTAAATAGATATAGTAATATATTATTGTAGTGTTTATCATTAAATAAATAAATAATTAATTAATTTGAAGTTTTTTTTAAAATTCTACAGTGGACTACAAAGTGCTATTACAGAAATTAATTCTACTAATGTTGTAGTTAACTCTTACGGAGACGTATTCTGGGCCATACCCACTTCATTAATTGGTAAATGTGATTTCGATTATGATGATTATCCATTAGATGTTGCAAAATGTAAAGTTTTTCTGGAAAATTGGACTAACAAAGGCAGAGAGGTCAATTTTAGCCTCCTTGATCCTGAACCTAACCTAAGATATTTTAACAATGATAATCCTTATTGGAATATGAAGGAATGTCATCTTAATAAAACAGATATATTTTTCGGAAATGAATTTTATCCAAGGATAGAGCTGATATGTGTACTCGCAAGACGACAACCAATTGCTCAATATCAATTACAATGGATAATTTCTATTATTGTTGTATTGTTGACTCTGTGTATGTTTTGGATTCCGGCAGACATCAGGCAGAAACTAACCTTAGGATGTGTGGTAATGATAATAATAAATATTAGCCTTATTACCATCACATCGACTGTAAAAGTACCTCAAGTCGCTGAACTTATAGGTAAGATATTAACCATTTAAATAAAATAGATGACATTAGATTACATTATACTAGATTCATCAAAAGATTGCAGCTTTATCTCATATTTTCGATCAAATTAATTAGAATCTTAATAATTTCATTATACATTCCATATTATAGCCCGATAAGTATCCAACTGGCGTTTGTATGTATGCTAGTTATTCAATACTTCAAAGTACCGTCCTTCTTCAGCAGGTTACAAAAACTTTCTTTGTGAAATCGAATACAATTGGTCTGTACAAAAACCCATAAAAAGGACAGAGTAACTTATTACATCCAATAGTGCCTATTTAATATCACTTAAAAGGCACTAATTATTAGTGCTTCTTAAGTGTCTATGTTTAAAAAAAAGGAAAATAAAAACAATGTATCGAATCCTTTTGTTGCAATTACCGGTTTTATGTTCTATTGGACTGTAATATATATGCATTATTATAAACTTCAATCGTGGTCAGTTATTAATTAATATTAATTAAAAATTTTTAATTACAAAAATGCAACGCGCTGCATCAATTCAATCGCGATACGCGGTGTCCTACTTACGACATTTAAAAGGCCCCGCTAAAATATTAAAAATTTATTTTTATCAATTTTACTATTTTATCTAATTTTTACTTATTTATAGGTATTTTATTATAATAAATAAATAACTAAAAATAAACGTTTATTTGTATACGGACGTGGGCAAATGTAACTCGGGAGACCTTTCAAATGTAAACTAACCCATATTTAGGTGCCAAAAGATGAAGAAAACTAAGAAAATTCCACAAGAACAGTCCGTTTGATTTATATTGAAACAATTTTAAGTATTAAAAAAAAATATATTAAAATGTTGGAGTTTTTGAAATGAAAATAGATTTGTAGTAAGATATGCTTAATGTCTGATCAATAATCACTAAAAAGAAATTTGAAATTTAATCCAATTTCATAAAAGTTTGCAAAAATTTTTATCGATTACTGATTCGAAACTATTTACTTTAGTGTCTAATTTCTTAATTTTATATTTCGTTTCAGCTAAACCTATCCACATAACGATGTTCGTCGTCTTAGTGGCTATTGTATTCGAGGTCATCATCATTAATTTTCGATACATTCAAGATTACGAACCTCCCGAATTTATCCTTAACATATTTTCAGGAACCATCGCTAAATTATTAGTAATTAATTCAATTCGCACGAAAGAGAAACCAATGGATAAAGTGAATTTGTACGAAAATCAAGATGAAGTGGCTCCTCTTCAACGACTAACAGAAAACGAAAACTGGCAAATAATTACTCAAATTGTGGATAGAATATTGTTCATTTTTTATGTACTATTGCTAAGTTCTATACCTAAAACAATATAAACTTCAATTTTGATAATTAAATATTATATCTTATTCCGTTAGCATTAATCCCGTTTAACGTAAACTACCGGTATGTATCATCAGTTTTAAACGTTCCAACAGAAACCTCATGTTTTCGGGTATAAATAACCATATTATTTTTATTCTTTCCGACTTTTGGGCCCTAAGAAGGTTTTTTTTTTATCAGGCCCATCGTGGGTTCGACCAAACTCTCAATAGAGCTGCTGGGTGATGAAAACTTCCCAGATATTTCAATATTACTCTGAAACGTATAATAATGAAATGGTTAATAAGCATTTGTTGTACGTGCAAATAGCGCATGTGTTCGATTGTTCGAACTCGAAAATAGTTATTTTAATGTACTATTCTTGGTAGTAATAAGTACGGAAATTTAAAATAAATATTTAAAATTGGATATTTGCTGTATATACATTAGATGATAAATGATGCACAACACGTCGTGGTTTCACAATCTTCACATTGCATTACAGTAAGTCTGTCTGTGACGCAATACTCCAACTCCTTCCTCACTTTGCATTACGTATCAGGAGTCGTTGAGGTTGTAACTCGCTAATAATACTCGCTAAAAGTCGGCTGTTAATTAACTGCGTGAAGGTGTTTTCTTAATACCTTCTACACTGTGTAGTTCAACATTTTCAGATCATGAGAAGCTCTTCACAACTACTTTCTAGACCAAAGTTGATATGCCTTGCATACTGTCCTGTACATCCTTAACATTGACTCAAAACCCTTGTATACATATGTACTGTACGTATTATTAAAGTGTATATATATATTAAAACAACTATTAAAATACTTAACTTATATACAGCGTTTCGGATTGCAATATTATAATTTACACAAGAAGGTATTTTGGGACTGGAATGTGAAATGGATTATACCAATAAAATAAAATACAGTGAACAAAATGACCTCTTACAAAATAAAGGTGATATACAGTTTGTATTTTGAAGAAAATATAAATATATTCATTAACAAATATAAAATATTTCATTAATTTTAATGTCAAAAAATTTAATTATTTTAATGCAGAATTACGTTTAAAGATAGTTTGTTTAATAATGATCATTCATATTACTGTACTTCAATTATATTTTACTTTTGAATTTCTTTACGTATAGGGCTATTCAGTCTCTATTTAAATAGATATAGTAATATATTATTGTAGTGTTTATCATTAAATAAATAAATAATTAATTAATTTGAAGTTTTTTTTAAAATTCTACAGTGGACTACAAAGTGCTATTACAGAAATTAATTCTACTAATGTTGTAGTTAACTCTTACGGAGACGTATTCTGGGCCATACCCACTTCATTAATTGGTAAATGTGATTTCGATTATGATGATTATCCATTAGATGTTGCAAAATGTAAAGTTTTTCTGGAAAATTGGACTAACAAAGGCAGAGAGGTCAATTTTAGCCTCCTTGATCCTGAACCTAACCTAAGATATTTTAACAATGATAATCCTTATTGGAATATGAAGGAATGTCATCTTAATAAAACAGATATATTTTTCGGAAATGAATTTTATCCAAGGATAGAGCTGATATGTGTACTCGCAAGACGACAACCAATTGCTCAATATCAATTACAATGGATAATTTCTATTATTGTTGTATTGTTGACTCTGTGTATGTTTTGGATTCCGGCAGACATCAGGCAGAAACTAACCTTAGGATGTGTGGTGTTGATAATATTAACTATTAGCCTTATTACCATCACATCGACTGTAAAAGTACCTCAAGTCGCTGAACTTATAGGTAAGATATTAACCATTTAAATAAAATAGATGACATTAGATTACATTATACTAGATTCATCAAAAGATTGCAGCTTTATCTCATATTTTCGATCAAATTAATTAGAATCTTAATAATTTCATTATACATTCCATATTATAGCCCGATAAGTATCCAACTGGCGTTTGTATGTATGCTAGTTATTCAATACTTCAAAGTACCGTCCTTCTTCAGCAGGTTACAAAAACTTTCTTTGTGAAATCGAATACAATTGGTCTGTACAAAAACCCATAAAAACGACAGAGTAACTTATTACATCCAATAGTGCCTATTTAATATCACTTAAAAGGCACTAATTATTAGTGCTTCTTAAGTGTCTATGTTTAAAAAAAAGGAAAATAAAAACAATGTATCGAATCCTTTTGTTGCAATTACCGGTTTTATGTTCTATTGGACTGTAATATATATGCATTATTATAAACTTCAATCGTGGTCAGTTATTAATTAATATTAATTAAAAATTTTTAATTACACAAATGCAACGCGCTGCATCAATTCAATCGCGATACGCGGTGTCCTGCTTACGACATTTAAAAGGCCCCTCTAAAATATTAAAAATGTATTTTTATCAATTTTACTATTATAATTTTTACTTATTTATAGGTATTTTATTATAATAAATAAATAACTAAAAATAAACGTTTATTTGTATACGGACGTGGGCAAATGTAACTCGGGAGACCTTTCCAATGTAAACTAACCCATATTTAGGTGCCAAAAGATGAAAAAAACTAAGAAAATTCCACAAGAACAGTCCGTTTGATTTATATTGAAACAATTTTAAGTATTAAAAAAAAAATATTAAAATGTTGGAGTTTTTGAAATGAAAATAGATTTGTAGTAAGATATGCTTAATGTCTGATCAATAATCACTAAAAAGAAATTTGAAATTTAATCCAATTTCATAAAAGTTTGCAAAAATTTTTATCGATTACTGATTCGAAACTATTTACTTTAGTGTCTAATTTCTTAATTTTATATTTCGTTTCAGCTAAACCTATCCACATAACGATGTTCGTCGTCTTAGTGGCTATTGTATTCGAGGTCATCATCATTAATTTTCGATACATTCAAGATTACGAACCTCCCGAATTTATCCTCAACATATTTTCAGGAACCATCGCTAAATTATTAGTAATTAATTCAATTCGCACGAAAGAGAAACCAATGGATAAAGTGAATTTGTACGAAAATCAAGATGAAGTGGCTCCTCTTCAACGACTAACAGAAAACGAAAACTGGCAAATAATTACTCAAATTGTGGATAGAATATTGTTCATTTTTTATGTACTATTGCTAAGTTCTATACCTAAAACAATATAAACTTCAATTTTGATAATTAAATATTATATCTTATTCCGTTAGCATTAATCCCGTTTAACGTAAACTACCGGTATGTATCATCAGTTTTAAACGTTCCAACAGAAACCTCATGTTTTCGGGTATAAATAACCATATTATTTTTATTCTTTCCGACTTTTGGGCCCTAAGAAGGTTTTTTTTTTATCAGGCCCATCGTGGGTTCGACCAAACTCTCAATAGAGCTGCTGGGTGATGAAAACTTCCCAGATATTTCAATATTACTCTGAAACGTATAATAATGAAATGGTTAATAAGCATTTGTTGTACGTGCTAATAGCGCATGTGTTCGATTGTTCGAACTCGAAAATAGTTATTTTAATGTACTATTCTTGGTAGTAATAAGTACGGAAATTTAAAATAAATATTTAAAATTGGATATTTGCTGTATATACATTAGATGATAAATGATGCACAACACGTCGTGGTTTCACAATCTTCACATTGCATTACAGTAAGTCTGTCTGTGACGCAATACTCCAACTCCTTCCTCACTTTGCATTACGTATCAGGAGTCGTTGAGGTTGTAACTCGCTAATAATACTCGCTAAAAGTCGGCTGTTAATTAACTGCGTCAAGGTGTTGTCTTAATACCTTCTACACTGTGTAGTTCAACATTTTCAGACCATGAGAAGCTCTTCACAACTACTTTCTAGACCAAAGTTGATATGCCTTGCATACTGTCCTGTACATCCTTAACATTGACTCAAAACCCTTGTATACATATGTACTGTACGTATTATTAAAGTGTATATATATATTAAAACAACTATTAAAATACTTAACTTATATACAGCGTTTCGGATTGCAATATTATAATTTACACAAGAAGGTATTTTGGGACTGGAATGTGAAATGGATTATACCAATATACATGTATAGCACTGAGAGAAATTCCAAAACTCACTGCAAATTTCAAAAACTGTCCGCCATTACTATGGCTTTCTAGTCATTTTTCCTCGAAGAAAAGCATCTGTATGACGTGTTTCAGTCATAAGAAAAGTGGTAAAAAAGACAGCACAGATACAGACGCAATTAAAAGTCGCTTCTTAACCATAGTATACTTAACACATTCTGTTTTATATCACCTCGAATGCTACCCTGTGATATCAGTAACTGCGTGTTCGTTCTTAAATTTTCAACACTAATATAGATAAAATGATTCATTAGGAAAATGTCGCGATGTCATGTTTTATTACGATATGTTCCTGTATCAACGGGATAGACTTAAGATTTGTATCGTGTAGATAAATTATAATTAAGAATGAAAATCATTTATATCTTAAATAAATAAAAATAACATTAAATGAAATGTTCGGTTTTTAAGAAAATTTAATAAATATAATTATAGAAGAGTTAAGAATTGTTTGGATAATTACTACATTTCCACTAGTGGCCGAGTGTATAACACTACCAAACAATAATAATAGGTCACGTAATCGCGACCTACCAACATAGAGTTTCCCTATGTACTGTACAGTACCTATTGCAATAAGAAATGTCAACAAAACTTTTAACTTTTATTTCTGATGTAAATCGGAAAAACTGAAAATTTAAATAAACATGGATGTTTCACCCAAGCACACGACTGGTAACCGTTTCAGTTATGAACTTTCTAACTTTAGCTTTATTATTAAGGCCTTCGTAACGGCCACAAAAATTGCCTCAGCGGTCTTACAAAGACCGCAGGGCGGGGTATTGGTTAAAGTTTTCAACTAGCAATAATCGCATGATTTTAAAGTTTGAAGGATCAATGATCCCGCTAAGCACCACCGTCGGTTACCTAGAGAAGGGCTCGCACCTCGGTCAGAACCTCATTAGCAACGATATCGCCTCTGCGCAAAGCTAACTTTAATCTTTCTTTCTTTCTCACCTCATCTAAATGCTGTAGTCGATGTCACTAGTGTGTGATCTTTAAACGTTCGTTTTATTGTCTTTTTCTGTAATACTTTTTAAATTTGTTGGAATTATTAATATTATGCCCACATTTGCAATTGCGGTTTATAACAGTTTAAGTCTTATTTGTTAATTTTGAAATATTAACACAATGAATGACTTTTAAAACGAAAGTGGATTCGTTTTCGCTCGAAAAGAATGGAACGGGATAGAAAATCGAAAAGATCCTTTGATCAAGTCAAAATTTAATTAAGCGTAAAAATTAACGTTGTTTTTTCTCGCAATCTAAATGAAAATTGAATGTATTAAAATCATCGTTTCGAGCATAGATGTATTCGGAGAGGGGGTAGACGCAGTCGATTCTTACCCAAAAATTTAAAATAAATCATTATTTACTTGTGCGATTTTTCCAATAGTTAAGTAAAGATAAATAAATCAAACGTTATTTATACGTGTATAAATCTTTTTAGATTTATGTATAAAGAGAATTTCATGCACGAATCTATTTTTAATGCTCTTATACCACTGTCAAAAATCTATTCAATAAAGTCAATTCCGTTTGATAAGTATTATGGTGAATGATAGTGAAATAGAATGTAGTGGTGATGTTGCATCATGCCAAGAATGTATTGAGCCTCACAGAGAAACCACAAGTACTCAAACACATAATGATGTAGAAGAACAAATTAATTGTTTTAAGAGAGAAATAGCGTTGCAATATAACAGATTGAAAACTAAAACAACCAAACTAGAAAATAAAAATAATGTATTAAAAATGCAATTAAAACAACTTAAAGATATATGTAACGAAATAAATATCAAAGATATCATGTCCTTTTCTCGAACTGATGACATTTTGCAGAATTCCTAATGGCTCAATTGAAATAGTTTAAAAAGCCAAAATATATTAAAAATACAACTAAAATGTAGATGGTCAGAGTCTGTTTTACTTCATTGTATTATTTGACAATCCAAAGCTCTATAACCATATAAGAAAATCAAATATATTAAATTTGCCACATCCTACAACCCTAAAAAATATGTAGGACATTATTCGGGAGAAGTGGGTATGACAACATTGATGAGAAAGTATTTGGCAAAAGAAGCAACCGAGGTAAAATCAATATAAAAAATAGTGTCATTAGTAATAGATGAAAATGGCTATTTAACCTTCATTGACTTGTCAGAAATATCTTGACTGCTTCATGACACGGATGAGATAAATATAAATGAGATTGGACACCCTCAACCCATTAACTGTGTGCTATGCTATTTAATAACTGGACTAAATACAAAACTAAGAATTCCAGTAGCATATCTTTTTTTATAAATAAATTAACAGGAAAACAGCAGTATACTTTGACTTTAAAAATTCTTGCAGAAGTAGAAAAAATTGTTTTTTTTTTGTTACCAGAATTGTCACAAACAACTTTAGTGTAAATTGCACAACATTTCATTTATTAAGTGGTGGCCACATGAAACCGGTTGTACAGCATCCCGTAGATAGGGAACGACAATTATTCTTAAGTTTTGATTCAAGTCATATTATTAAAAATTTGCGTTCAAATTTATTATCTCCCAATCGAAAGTTGAAAAATGAGGAAGGCGAAATTTCACTAAAATATTTACAACACCTTTTAAAATTACAATTAAATGAAGTAATAAAGCCTGTCCGAAATCTTACAAGAAAACATGTTTTCCCAAATAATTTTGATAAGACGAACGTGCTACTAGCAGTTCAACTAATGTCTCCTGATGTCACTTCTGTTATGGAGGTTTTAAAAATACATGGCAAGGAAAGAAACATTTACGAATTTGAAGATTCTGGAGCAACAATTAAATTCATGAAAATAATGTACAAATGGTAGACGTTACATAATGTTTCTAACTCAAATTTCTACATGCATTCCAGAAATCCTGATGTTATGCCATTTTTTGCCACAGATGATCAACGCCTATTGTGGCTTGAAAATGATTTCCTTTCATATTTATAAAAATGGAAAAAGTCACGTGTTGATCAAACAGTGAAATTTTTATAGATGAAAACATATAATGCTGTAAAACTTACTACTCTTTCGACTGTAGCATATATTCGCTACTTATTGTATTAAAAGCTGGTTTTCATTACATTCTAACAATAAAATTTAATAGTGATGATGTTGAGGTGCTCTTTGGGTCTTCTTTTAATACTCTTTTTGCCCTGTGGGCACTATGAGGACCTCTTTTAGCAAGCCCATTATGGGTTCGGCCGAACCCATAGACATATCCGGACGAATCGAAAAATCCTCAGGAATTTTTCGACCCATTCGGATTCGAATCAGGATCTCCCAAAGCAGTAGACTGCCATCGTGACTGCGTGGCCATCTGGCCTATGCTCTTTAAGTCTATCAGACAAATGAGTGGAGGAAATGATCATGCATGTGCAGTAAGTGTAGCTTACAGTATTCATAAAAAATCTTGAAAACTGGCCTCATGTCTACGACAAATGTGTCCTGTCCTGGAAAAATTGTAAAATTATATACACAAAAAATACATCTGTCTTGTAATGAGTCAACAATTTGTGAATATACAACACCTAAACAAGATCATGATCAACAGTTGAAAAATATTTTTGCGTCATTACAACATATTAATAATAAGGGCAGAGCCCAAACGGTTAGGAGTTGAAAGTTGAAATTTGGTACACAGGGCACGTCATGAGAATGCATACTAAGAAGGGATTTTTCGAAATTCCCCCCGCGGGGATAGGAAGAGGGTTAAGTTTCTATCACTATACAATTGATGTTATTTTTGGTAACAGAAAATAAAATCTTAAAGACTACTTTTACTTTTTATTAATAAACAAACACTGCACGCGGTATTATATATGTACATAATACTGTGTGCAGGGCTGTCGAGAACTTGTAGAGCGGGCACAATTTGTCATATTTTTTTAAACAAATGAAAAGCTTAAAATTGCTGTTAATTACAAATGTACGATAAGAAAAATGATTAAATACAACACTTTTTGTAGCATTTATTGTAGGTAACCTACTCTAATATACTTTTGATTATAACAGTTTTTTTTAACAATCGAAATTTGTTTATACATAAGTATAAAAGTAAAGTAAAGACAGTCATCATATAAGTTTTAATTTAAATGGTATAACCAGTAGTTTTCGAATATTTAGTAACGTAATAGAATACTATTTTTCCCTTTCATCATTCATATGAAACTAATGACTAAAACTTGTATTCGTGATTCTTTCACTGATTTCATGTAATTGTTATTTATATCTAGATTAAATTCGTATAAATCAATCATATACAACAATATATATATATATATAAGTTATGTATTTTTGCGTTGCAAATTTTATTCAAACATTCGATACTCCATACTTCATGTTTTTAGTTGCACCCCACACACGTATACAGTAATAGCTATATACACACACATCGTACATACATACATACATACATACATACATACATACATACATATATATATATATATACTGTATATATATTCTATCACTAGATGGCAGTAATAGTTAAAGTAGTGAAGATGTGCATGGAAACGATACAAGGACTATATACTACAAGGATAGCCAGATCCCTATTCTACAATGTTAGCCAGGAATGGCAAGTTAGTGACGTCAGCACGAGTCCTGACCTCTCTGTTTACATAGAGCAGGGTGTGCAAGTGTTTAGTTTTCGCTTTTAATATTCGTCCAATTTTGTGATTAACGAAGTGATTTATTTTAATATTTCTGTAATTGTTTTATTTGACTAAGTTTTTTATAAGGTAAGATGATTTAAATATAAGTCATTAAATATTTAAAGCTATATTTTTATGTTAGGTGAAGAACAAAATACTGAGTACTAGGTGTGCTGTGTATGGTTGCAATAATAACCTTCTTTTTTCAAATTGGAAGCAACCTGTTTACATCGGGTTTGATCAAAAAATGACAAGAGAAATACTTTTAAAATTAATAGCAGAACTTTATTTACTATCGTATAATGTAGTAGCTTGCGTCAGTGACTGTAGTTGCAGTAACATAAGTTTATGGAAAGAATTGAATGTGAATATCAATGAAACGTTTATTATGAATCAATTATTATTATCAATGAAACGTATATTAGAGATATAAATATGTGGTTCGACATTTTTAATAGCTATGCACCAAAAGGTTCTGTTCCAAGCAAAAATGGATATGGTGTAGACTTGGAATTACAAGAAGAACATTTAAATAAAATGATAAAAATAATCTCAACAATGAGAGCAAGTGGAAAAAATGCCCTCCAAATTTTCCAGAAAGGAATGATAATCTCAATGAAATCGCTAATTGATCTTTTTCAAGATATGAAATCGACTTTTGATATAAAATACATCTGCACTCACAATTTAAATCAAGATTGTCTGGAAAACTTTTTTTTTTAAATTAGAAGCCGGGGTCCTAATGAACATCCAAGCCCATTAAATGCTATATATAGGATTAGATTGATTATTTTAGGTAAGAATCCTGGTATTTTAGAGTCAAAAGTAAATACTACAGATCGAAGACAAGAGGAATATATTATACCCAAAGTTTTAGAGAAAGCACATGTAGAAGTATCAAGTGAAAATACAGACCAATATACTGAATGTAAAACTACTTTTTCTTCAAATAAATCTTCAGGAAACTCTACATGCAATCTAGACTTTAACACAATCTCTGAAGAAACTTCCTACGATGCTCTCGAGTATATAGCAGGATATTTTGCCTATAAATATAAAGAAAAATACCCAAACTTAATTAATTCCACTAACAAAATTAAAAATCATTACAACTATAGCATTCCGTCATGGGTGCAACATTTATCTTATGGAGGGCTTATTAAACCTACTGATGAATGGCTAGCAAAAATTATAGAATGGAATAAATATTTCGAAATATATCACGATGAATCGTATAAAAAAGGCCCCGGAGTTGTACAGAATTAGTCAGTGGAAACAGTTTTACCTTTTACTTTAATAAAAGATTTTTGTAAATTAAGAACTATAATAAGAATTAATTATAGAAATCTTAAACAAGAAAACTATAAAATATTGAAAAGAATGCCTTCTGAAAATGGTGATTGTCGAAAAAAAATTAAAAAGTTAAGTAAGATAATCACATAATAAAAAATATAGCTCATTAATTTGTTAAATAAATATTAGACAAAAGACTTGTAAATTTATTGACGTACAGTACACTTATTAAATCCGAAAATTCTACAGTAGTTTACATTTAGTAGTAATTTAATAATTAATTAAGAAATGATTTAATATTTTATCGTATTTTGTTATTTGAAAGGTCTGTCATGTTGAAGTAGAGGAATTGCTGTGACGTCACATAGATCCAAGGTCATGCTAACAAATATACGGGATCTGGCCATCCTTGTAGTTTAAAGTCCTTGGAAACGATAAAGACGGACGGTGCTAAATGTTTATCGTGCTTTTTCTATGAAATGTTACGGAGAAAGTAGAGATTAAAGTGCAGTAATAGAGAGGTTGAGGCGCACGTTTTAAACGTGTAAACGTGTACGTGTGACGTTCGGCGCCGCTTTCCCGTAACCCTAAAAGTTTGACGATGGTGTTTGGAATGTCGAGCGTGATTCCACCGACTATCCAAACACCATTGTCAAACTTTTAGGCTTACGGGAAAGCGGCGCCGAACGTCACACGTACACGTTTAAAACGTGCGCTTCAACCTCTCTAATATGTTAAGCTTGCAAACGTGTAATAAATAATCGCGTTCCCATTGATTAACTGTGATAATACGACATATTAAAAGAAAATGATGTCTGCGGTTACATAAAAGCACGTTATTTCTAATTGATACCGTACAGATCATACCAACACCACTATTCTTGATTATTTACAAGGGGAGAGCGCGAACGCAGTCCCCAGCTACCACAAATTACACGCCCCATCTGACCCAGTTTGGGTTAGTGGCAGGAGTCAGCTAGACCGAAGTGCAATGGTCAAGCCTCACCCTGGAGAAACCGCCCTCCCGATCACGGTTATCCCGGCGCCAGGTAAGTATGCTCCATTATCTTCTCTAACCTCCTCGTCTAAAATTCTTCGGTCTTGTCGTTGGTGTTTTTTGAAATATACACGCCTTCTTCTCTAAATAAATCAGTTATTTACATACTATTGGAAGATTTCGCTTTCAACCTACTTTCTCCATAAAATTTTATAAAAGAAAAGACAACAAACATTTAACACCGCCCGTTCTTATCGTTTCGATTCGCATCTTGACTACTTTAACTGTTAGTGCCATCTAGTGACAGAATAATCAGCATAATTGTCACTAGATGGCAACGGTATATACAGAGTGCACGTGAGGAGTATACTATAGTTTCAAAAACAACAAATTCCATTTTTACGAAGATTGGAATCTGTGAATGTGGTTGATTTTGAAACTAATCTCCAATTTTCATCCATCTATCCGTCTTTATATTTCTATTCTAACTCTTCTTCCTCAGTCCCAGTTTCTAATTGATCTTCACTTGTTATAAGTGTAACGAGACCTAAACTCAGATCTCGGGATAAGTCAAAATTGACGTTTAATTCGATTCTAATCGGATATAGTTGATCTTAGGACTTACATTGTCTAGTTTTCTTTTTTGTCTAACTTCTAAGAAAAGGTTTTTTCGCTATTAAATTTAATATTTCTTTTTATGGGCATAAAAATGTTATACAGTGGAACCTCGGTATACGACCTTAATCCGTTACCAAACCAACCTTTCCCATAAGAAATAATGTAAAAATGATTAATCCGTTCTCATGTAAAAAAATGGCTGGCTTTAACCCCTTTCGCAACGTTAGCAAATTTAATAATGTCTTTATTTTTCACGATTGTCGATATCGTCGTTCTCGGAATACGGAATGCAACAGTTAAATCTCGAACACGCATGCCACCTTCATATTTCTCAACAATCTCTTTTTTCAAACAAATCCGTTGTGATTCTAGTCATTTTTTTATTTTTCTGTTGCTCTTTTGCAATTCATTATTAATAAAAATACAGTGGTACCTCAGGTTACGAACGCCCCAGCATACGAAATTTTCAGGATACGACATGAAATTCGAACATATTTTTGCTCCACGATACGAACAAAAACTCACCATACGACGTTACATTAGTTCGCATTTTTCATTTGTTTTTCTTACTACAGTTATTTTTTTTAATGTATTACTTGGCTTTAATTTGAGTATGTTTTTCGCGTTGGAACGAATTATTTGGTTTTACATGTAATCGTATGGGAAAAGATGATCCACCTTACGACATTTTCGTGATACGATCTCAGTTTCGGAACGGATTAATTTCGTATCCTGAGGTACCACTGTAATAAAATGTTACTTACAAATTAAAATCTGAAGAAATTTAACAAAGTTATAAACCGTAGAACCGCGAACGTCTAATCTGGTGTAGTACACCGATAGTGCTACAGTACTTGTTCATAGATGGAGCGTATAATTGAATTAAGTCGTATATCGAACAAAAATCGTATATCGAACAAAATTTTTTAACTTGAAAAGGGGTCGCGTATTCAAGAAGGTTGAAAAACACTGGATTAGAGTAATAAAAGGCACGGTATCACAAAGATTTCTGAACATCAAAAACACTTGTTAATTATAATTTTTCTTTCTCAAGAAATTTTAAATTTAGGTTTTCTTTTAGTATCTTAGTTAACGTGGTTTAAGGTATTGTTATTTTGAATTTTTGCTCATTCAAACTGTTGTGCCCCTAGACCAGGGTTCAGTAGGACTAAACAAAATTACATTACCAAATACTGTTTAACCAATTTAATTTAAAATCTCTTTCATTTTTACATTCAAAATATACTATTGCTCAGACTAAGATATATTAAATACAAGATTGGAATTTCTAGGTACACATTCACCACACTAGTTTCGTCATATGGAAGCTACCAATGCCATCTATCGACGATTAGAAAAAAAAATCGCGCAATCGAGTTTGTAAAATAACAATTAATACGAATCGATACGCTTTTTTGTAAAATAACAATTAGTACGAATCGATACGCTTTTTTATCAAATAAATGGACGGTATTTACGATTCAAATTTGTTTAATTCCAAACAGATTCATTGTAAAAAGAAAAATTTGTTGTATTTCAAACGACAACATAACGACACCCTTAACACTAAAGGCACCGAGAAGGGGACACGGAAATTTGAGTATGGAATGTTATCGCTTCTCGGCCTATGGCTAAGATCATTTATAGTTTCTGTTCTAATCAGCTTAATATCTGATTCGCTTCTACCAGAAGCATCGATATTAAATTGATTTTTGGAAACTGGCGAAAGGTTGGAGCTCGCTCCTCCTTTGTCACGGGTTGGCTCGGTTTTGCAGTATTTCCGAGAATAGCCCACACCCCAATGGGGTGATAACTCAATAAAGATTAGAAATATGTTTAATATGGCCGAAGCCTGAAAATAGGCTTCGGAGATATTAATCGTCTTCTTTTTACCATCTTCTCTGGTCGATGGACCAGTGAAATAAAGGCGATTTCACACTAAAACGGATTGGACCGATATCTAATTGTATTGTCATCAATCCGTACTATTACTGTTATCGCGCCAACACCAGTCAGACAGATTTAAAAAGTTAAATATATGCGATAGGGTCAGTGAGTTACAGAGAACTTTGGTTTTATGAATACGTGCTAAAAATAAAATATACCGTTCAGAAGTATTGGTAAATGAAGTAAGATAATATGCACAAATTGACAATTAATTCAATTCATTCATTCATTGTTTATTGATTTAAATTTAAATTTCTTACAATGGGGACAATTTAAACAATGTTATAAAAATACATTCAATTCATAGTAAAATTAACGAAGAAATTCCAAAGATTTAGATAAATAGGAGAAAAGCTTAAATAAGGTAACTTTTGACCAGGGCTGTGGAGTCGCGTAAAAATCTACCGATTCCAACTCCGACTCCGACTCCGACCAGGGGCGGATTTGTTACCGAAAGAGACCCGGAAATTCTGATATCATCACGTGACCTCAGAATAAAAGATTCAATAAATAGAGTTCTAATAAAGATAGAGCGTAGAAACTTTTTATTCCAAAGCTAAAAGACTTCTCTAAGTAATATATAAATATGTATTCGATAATTTTACTTTTCCGGCTGTTATATATAACAGAGGAAAAGTGTAGCGCTCGGTCAAAAAATGACCCCTCCCAAATTTTTACATTTTTGGACTCAGGACACCGTAAAATTTCGAGATATGCAAAAATTCGAGGTTTTTCTATATGTGTGGATATTAGACTGTGGGGGGGGGCAGTGGCCTAGCGTGGGTGTCAGCCGCCCGGGGCGGAGGAAAATTTCGCCGCCCCCTTATTTAGGTATCTCAATTTAAAAGACTAAAATTCAGTTTCGTCACAGAATAAGTAGTGAAAAATTCCGTGCTAGTGTTGCCATATTTTTAAAATCGCTGTCCCGAACGGCAGGTGAGGTTTGTTCGAACAGAAGTTCCTGACGCATGCGCAATGTAATTTTGCAATGCTAAGAATAACGTGCAGTGCATGCCGGTTCTAAATCAGTTACAGTTAACGACTAGGGAGACTTCGATAGGAGTAACGCAAGTGACCTAGCTCTATTGGATTTTGGAGGTGTATGTGATTATGAATGAATCGTACAAGCAAAAAATAAAGAAAAAAAAGGTCGACAGGTTGCTCACGATATCCCCCGACGACCAGTCGGATGGTAACACTATTCCGTGCTCATTTCAACCGGTTTGAATCGTAAGTAAACGAAAATATGAAATAAAATGGTTCAAATTCTTACAAGATATTATTATTATTTATTGTGAAATTTTTCCGCCCCCTGAAACGTAATTTTTCCGTCCCCTAAAAAGGGCCTCCCGGGGCGGGCCGCCCCTGCCGCCCCCCCCTTCGCTACGCTACTGGTGGGGGGGCATGATTTTGTTCATTCTGTTTGAAGCCTAATAATTTCTGTGATTAGAGTGGTCAGAATCGGAGTTAGATGGTTTAACACAGGAGTTAGTTATCAAGCGTTAAAGTGGTTGAACTAAATCGTGTCCCCATATACATTCTAACATCTTAGGCGATAACATCTTAACGGGTTTTACTGTACTATTATAAAATGGCTAAAAAGCTTACTTTGAGGGTAGAGACGAGTTTTATCTTATTTTATTTTTTTTAATTTTGAACGCTAATAACGAGTAAAATATTCATTAAGAGACACATGACCACTTTCATGTCTTTACCCTGTCGACCTTTCATTAAGAACCAAAATTTAATAGTATTAATGCCCCTTTATACGCAAGCTACAGTGCCACATTTCGTTTCTTAAACTTTACCCATTCTGAGATATTGTTTAATATCTCAGAACAGAAAATAAAGAAATTAAACAAATTAAATGCCAACACACACGCGCGCGAATTTTTCCCCTTTACTGACTTTTTTGAGGGTTCAGGAGGTCTCCAAACGTGTAGATTTGCAAAAAAAAAAAAAAAAAACTTGGAGGGTCAAATTTGACACGATTCCAATACTTTTCCGTTTTATATACATAACAAGTTGGTAAGTAAAAAGGAGTCGGAGTCGTCGGATTTTTTGACGACTCCGACTCCGGCTAAAACACCAAAACTCCACGACTCCGACTCCGACTCCACAGCCCTGCTTTTGACATAACCTCATTCTTCAAAAAATCACATCTAAACTCTTCCCCTAATACAGAACATTTTAGTTGGTATGTCACTTGACAGGATTCAAACAAATGAGTCAGATGATCTTTTTCTTTTACACCACAGAATTCACAACATTCTTCTCAGGATATATTTATACGGTAACCCTTGAACAAAATTCGAAATCTGTTTAGTCTGAGTTGCATAATAAGGCTTTTCATAGAAAAATTAGTCTCACAATTCAAGTAACTTGTTGTACACCAGACCAAGAGTGATTCAAACAGATTAACTCGTTTAGCTGATATAGAAAGACATATCCCAGTTCCACAACTGATCTTAGTTTGAATTAGTGCATTTAAATGGGTTCTCAACAAAGAAGCCGAATGAGATATTGACGATTAATATTAATCGGGCAGATTACAAAGATATTTTTTAAAAATAAGAAAAATTTAGTTAATTGCTGGCGTTTCAATACTAATACAGTACAGGTAACCCCCGTATAACACGGTAGTTACGTTCCAAAAAATTGCCGTGTAATGCGAATCCGTGTTATGTGAAACAAAAAACTAATACGAAAAGGAGAATTAGGTTCCAAAAATTAAAAAAACATGCTACTATATTTACATAATTAAGATAAATATTTTTATTAAAATTTTCTTAAGTGATACATATTAATATAAATTAAACAATGTTTTCTTTGTCATCACTAAAAACACTATTAACCGAGAGCGTTTTATTTTTGGCAAGTTATCGTTATCCTCTGAGCATTTTTCTGCATTATTTTCAGATTCATGCTTTACCTTTTGCAAAAAGTGTATGTAATTTTAGATTGTTTGCTTCTAGTTAAAAGATCTTTATAAATTTCCTTATATGGTGCTAAGCACTTATGAAGAATAAAGAAAGTATGGAATAAGAGAAAAACATCTGGCAACACCAGAAGCAGAAGCGTCGAGATCTGGCAAAATTGAAACAATTTTCGCGAAGGACCATGTGTATGGAAACGAGAAAAGAAAATTCACACACTGAAGTACTACGAGAATTATTAGTACTTAAGTATGTAAAAATTTATTACATTTCATGTTGTACGAGGGTTCTACCCATTTCTCGAACCGTGTCAGAGTAAATCCGTGCTATAAAAGTGCCGTGTTATACGGGGGTTACCTGTACTAAGTTCGCACACAATGCACGACTCACGTCGATTTCGATTTACCTATAATGTGGATTGTGACTGTCGCCAGTCGAACGTCGTGCCGTTCGCACAGGCAGTCCGTCTGAGAAGAAGCCGGCTATTACACGCGATGATAAAATTGACATAACTACGCGGTAAGTCACGAACACCAACATACAAAATGAAAGTTTTGGTTAGAAATACTTTTTCTTGCCCTACATCTAATAATAGATGTCATCCTCTCTCCACGTGTCTGTTTTATTTCTCTGTCGATAGCCCAACACGTGTTCGGCAGCCAACTTATATTTTCACGCGCGCGTAGGATTTCTCTCATGACTGGATCTAGTTTCGAGAACTCTCTTGAGTCGATCGCCATTGAATCTCGTTTCAGTCGAAATTGAAATGGTCGAGAGAGGTCGCACCAAGGCATAGTCGCAGGCCTTGGTCACAATCTAGATCGAAATGCTCGGTGCGAACGCAGTATAAGGATCAAGTTAAAACAACGAGTTGCGAAGGAAATACTCATCGATGCAGTCCAGAAGTTAAATGGAAGTGAAGTTGTCCAGCAAATCTGTTTTCATCCTAGAGGAGTGGTGAAATCAGTTTAACGACTGGGACTATGCAGATTGAAGATGAACAATACGATATTGGAAGTACTGTATGGTCTCCGATTTATTTCCTGTTACGTTGAGATTGGTGCCAAATGAAGCAAATGAAGACTTGATGATTAAATTTTATAAAGTAATTAATGTTGTTACTAATTATCATCATAACCGAAAAGTTAAAACGGTTAGCTATCGGGTAATCTTGTTGACTAGGCAAAAGATCTCCAATTATGTAAAATTTCTTGGTAAATATGTCCCTTTGTTTTATGTGGGAATTCTAGCAGGAGTCTAGAGGAAACTGTCCAATCTTATCTTAAGCCAAAATTATTAGTAGAGGTCAGTCAAATTTACAACGTTCTTTGTTCACACAGATTTGCGCCCAACTCGGCACGCCAATTACACAACAAATAAAGTTCAAATAGTCCAATACGCTAATCAGGTCCGTCGAGAAAACACCTTGCAACGCATAAACGGGCTGTAACTAGAACTAATCTTCAGGTTGTTGAAGAAGCCACTGCGAGACGAATTCAGAGTTGCCTCGACCACTGAGGCACACTTGAAGTTTCCAACCGAACTTCGACAAAACTGTTGTATATCCAGACGTACCAAAGCTAACTTACGAAGTCAACACTTGGAACATAGCACCCCCAACTGCATTTAAAAACTACCGCTTCAACATCAATTGTTTTATACCCGTCGAAAGCGGGTATAAAACAATAACCAACCAGCGACCGCGCATTCAGAAAGCCAACGGCTACTTTCAACCGTCTGTTGGCGATCGTTATCAGTTTAAAGAAAAAGGAAAAAAACAGGAATCGTGTCTTTACGCGATCCACGAGTCCTAGGAAGAGAAGTTTGAAAAGGAGAAGAGCTAGAAGTTTAGAGAAAAAGTGTGAAAAAAGTGTTGAGAGAAATAAGGAAGTTAGTGGGAGAGAGTAAGGTGCAATAGAAGTGATTGGAGAGGAAGTTAAGCAGATGGAGGTGAGGACAGAGACAAGGGAAAAGGATAAAAATTTAGGAAAGAGAAAAATAGATGGAAAATGGGAACGTCAAAAAAATAATTACAGGATTTAAGGGGCAACTTTTATAAGAAGAGGGAATACATGAGAACAGTGTTGTGCTAGCAGATCGTGCTAGTCGGAGATTTAAATGTAGGACATTGAGTATGAAGAAAACAATAGAATATAGAAAATCCAGTAATGGATAGAAACACTCTAAATATTAGGTCAATTTACATTACTGGCTTCCGGAATTTGAGAAAACAGATATTCTTATTGAATATGGTATTAATAGAATTGCTATACAAGATGCGAATATTCGGAACTTTCTTGATTTAAGAGACCTGAGACGAAGATTTGTCGATTATAATATCTAGACAAGGGAGCACCGCTGTTATAATAATGTTAAAAAATGGATTAAGGTCCAAGATTTTAAAACTGATGTTGATGGTAGAACGGTAGCTGTTGCTTTTCAGGTTTGTGGTCGGCCTATGAGGATAATTGCAATTAATGCATCACCTGAGTTACAGAAAGGAAGGAGAATTTTTATTGTTTAAGAAATCTTTTAGCGGTGAGTAGGGATGTTTTTACTTTTAGGAGATTTTAATAATATTTTATCGGTTTTAGATTAAAATCGGCCATTAAAGTCGGATAGTTCGCGGAAAGTTTTGTTTAATATTTTAGATTTGGTTAGATTTACCCTAGGTAGCCAAGATGGCGGCGGTCGCTAATTCTGTCGACGCTTCCGGTCGCTATCTTTTGTTTGTACGCGCGCATGCGTGCAAACAAACGAAAGACGGCGGCGGAGCCGCCGCGTAAAAGGGAAGAAACAGATCGAATTACGAAAATTAACGGGTACTTATGGGTTAAGAGAACGCCAGTCGGAAATAGCATTTTTTCCAAATAATGCAATTTTTTATTTGTCAAATTTAATACAATTGTTAAATCAAACAATAAATTACGATTTATAAAGATACTAGCTTACCCGTCGCGCATTGCTGCGATCTCATAAGAAACGAATTTCAAGCAAATTCGTTATGATAAAATTCAATTTACATTTTATCATTTTTATTGAAACTTATTATTATATTATTATTATTATTATTATTCGTTTTCATTGGGAAAATATTTTATTTGTTGGAGTGCTTGTGGATACACGATATTTTTTGTTTTTCCGTCTGGTGCGTACACGAATAAATCAGAAGTTTTCCGACGCATGAACTGGCCGCATACAATTGTACTGTACTGTATATGTGAGAAGCACTGATTCTTTAAATTTAGCCCACATACTCACAGAGATTGTTAGAAGTGCGATATTCCTCATTTTTAAACATATTTTTAAATCCTTTAACATTTTAATTATTTAATTGCTGCTTTCTCTCTTCCTTGGCGTGTTGTGAAATTTCTGATAGTTGGATAATAAACCGTTTTATTGTAATTTGTCTTTTTAAATTATTTTGAGTCGATATTAAAATTTGGAAAAGGGGGATACCTAGATCGGTAAAATAGGCAAATTTCCTCCTACGACTTCGGTTGTTGTTCGGGGTACAGTTAAGGTTTTAACAAAGTTCGAGCGAATATGTAATTAGCAAAAAAAAAGTTGAAATAAAGTGATTAAACAAAAATTACTATAAATATCGTAAATAACAGTTCACAAATGCATATATAGAGCTATTTTTGGAGGGGGGAAATGGTCTTCACAATTTGAAATCGATCGAAAACACAGTGCTCGAATGCTCATGTAAACGCGCGCCATCTATCGTAGGATAAATGTACTTCGCGGGAGTGTATTAACCCATAAGTACCTTTTGGTTTTTCCGGATGTAGACTGCTTTTTACTCCTGCACTTTCTTTTGGAAGCGACATTTGCTTGTTTTTTTTTTTTTTTGTCGATTTTATCCGTTGTATTGGTTTTGTTTCCACAATTTTTCCCCTTTTTGTTGTTGTTTTTTTCGCTTTCTTGTCGCTTGTCGAAACTGGAGGGACGGCGGATAGACTCTCGGGTTTTTTCCACGTTGCTGTTTTTCCGGAAATGGGATATATGTTGCACAGATGCTTAACAAATGCGTAAAACTTTTCGCCGGAGTTTTTCGGCGGCCAATTCAAGAACTTTTTGTACATGAACGAATACAAGGACGAGTCGGACAGATCCTCCGTGTAGTGTCTTGGCAAATTCTTCTTGTTCTTCCAATAACCCCACAGTCTTTCGATCTTTTGGGTGTGTACCCCGGTTTTTGGATCGACGAAAATTTCCGAATGGTTGACCGTTCTGTGTTCGATGTATAGTCTTTCCAGTTTGTCTATGTCGTTTTAACCTTTCCACTCGTTCGTGCGAACCGTGCTTCCGGAATCGACAAATTTATAAATGATCCAATTTAGAGCGGTTTCGGAACTACACATTCTACGAACGTCCTCGACGTGC
The DNA here is from genome assembly GCF_000671375.1 of Centruroides sculpturatus. Taxonomy (NCBI): domain Eukaryota; kingdom Metazoa; phylum Arthropoda; class Arachnida; order Scorpiones; family Buthidae; genus Centruroides; species Centruroides sculpturatus. The sequence goes on from NW_019386031.1 coordinate 35,063, forward strand.
CGAATGCCTAATCTTGCGGCAAATTCGAAGTCGCTACCACCAATTCCGGAACGTAAAACTAAATTTGCATATTCCGATTCCAAAAGTCGAAAAAACTGCCCACTCGTGCACTTCGACCGAAATTCTTCGCTATCAATTTTATATAAATTAAAAAGAATAAAACTTAATTTCTCATTAAAAAACTTATAAAACTCGGCCGAAAGATTATAAATTCCAGGCGCTTAACGTTTCCGAAGCTTCTGGACAGCCTTACTAATTTTTTCAATCGTTATCTTCCTATCTAAAATACTATTATTTTTCTCTTTTATGGGACGGATACATTGTAAAAACTCACCCCAGAGGTTCTCATCAAACCCGGATCTCGATACAAGTAAATATAAAACTTCGAAAATTTCTTACTAATTTCATATTCATTCTCAATTTCTTTATCATCAATAACTACCTTCCTAATATCTATTCTTTCCTTGACTTAATTTTTCCTTTCAAAAATTGTCTTTACAGCTTCTCTTTTAAATGATAACGAGATTAATATGATTAAGTTTATATACTACACACAGATAATTGACCTTAACGTAAATGGAAACTCTATGGGTAGTGTTTTTTGTGAGGCGGGGGTACGACAGAGTTGTCCCTCGTCTATGATTTTATTTACAATTTATATTGAATTGTTATTGTGTATAATTCAAAATGAGAAGTTAATCACACCCCTTTATGTAGTAAAAAGTATCGGAAATGGAGAGAGTACTTTGGTATTATTGTTGACAAAAATCCGCAGATTATTACTGAAAATAGAAAAATTAAACTTGGTCATGTTTTTCGTGATATACATAAGCAACATATTAGTACAATATGTTAGATAATACCTACCCATGGGATGAAAATCGGAAAAATATAAGCTCACTCCTGGCCGAGTGGCAGAAAATTTCTTGGCAGAATTATGCATAGAGTGGGGGATGAATTACTTTCAGTAAATGGCCTGGTATACAGGCATTAGTATAATCAACCTAGCTTGGGAAGCAACAGACGGAGAACACGGTGGGATCAAACATGGTTCATCCATCGTTTACACCATCTTAGGGCGATTTTACACCATAATCGGCGTATAATCCGAGGGACTAACCGTAACAGCATTTGCTTTGTCAGCTTATATCAGTGACCGATTTGTTTGACCAATCAGAATGAGTGTTAGGATTGAAACGCCAGCCATTAACTAAGTTTTTCTTATTTTTAAAAAATATCTTTGTAATCTACCCGATTAATATTAATCGTCAATTTGCGGATATTATCTTACTTCATTTATTAATTCTTCTGAACGGTGTATTTTATATTATATTTTATTTTTTACACGTTTTCATAAAACCAAAGTTCTCTGTAACTCACTGACCCCATCGCAAATATTTAACTTTTTAAATCTGTGTGACTGGTGTTGGCGTGACAACAGTAATAGTACCGTTTCATGACAATACAATTGGATATCGGTCCAATCCGTTCTAGTGTGAAATCGCCTTTATTTCACTGGTCCATCGGCCAGAGAATATGGTAAAAAGGAGACGATTAATATATCTCCGAAGCCTATTTTCAGGCTTCGGCCATATCAAACATAATTCTAATCTTTATTGAGTTATCACCCCATTGTGTGTGGGCTATTCTCGGAAACAGTGCAAATCCGAGCCAACCCGCGACAAAGGAGGAGCAAGCTCCAAACTTTCGCCAGTTTCCAAAAATCAATTTAATATCGAAGCTTCTGGTAGAAGCGAATCAAATATTAAGCTGATTAGAACAGAAATGTTTATTTAGAGTTTGTGGGCAACTAAAAGTCATTTTATAAATGAATTACAGCAGAAATGCAGAAGGCCCAACTCACACCATGGGGAGCCTTCCGCATACATCGTAGAAAAAGAGCACCAGACTCCAGCATAAAGCAACGTCAAAACAAAAATATAAAATACATAAAACAATAAATCGACAATAAAACACCTTTTCACAAGGAAAGGCCACTATCAATCAGTTAAACATAATAAACCCGACAAACAATTTTCACAATAATACTCAAAACAAGATTAATAAATAATACAATAATAAGTTCGTTACAACATTACATCAATCAGTTATTGACAAAATATTAACAAGCCCATCACAAGCTCCACAAATTTGAAAACTATTCCATAATTTACAATATCCAACAATAAATAAAACGTTTATAATACAATCTAGAATTTTTTTCTTTTTTTTTAGAAATAATACCAATTAAATACAAAATAAACTCAATTATTATTAAAAGAAATAATTCCATCTCATTTCTCCATATCACATTTTGTACACCATTATATTTACAATTAAATTCTCTTTCAGTCATACATTCCTGATCACTTTTAATTTTTAATATCGCTTCTTCTTTTATCTTTATGACGATCAGTGTTGCATTCCATTTCTTATTTTCATACATTAACATACATCTCGCTTTCCATAACTGTCTCTTAACTAAACCGATAACATAACCGATAAGCTTAACATATACTAATTCCTATTTCTAATGTAATAATTCATTTGATATCTGACATGCAACCATGTAATATTTGTTTTCCATAGTTTTCTCATCCAGGACCAAACCTGAACAGCCACTGGACACGTGTAAAAAACATGAACAGTATCTTCATCACAGCCGCATCTAGAGCATCTGGGGTCCAATCGCCAATGGTGAGATTTTAAATAACTTTTCGTCATTACGACATTTTGCAATATACGCCACGAAATTTCTTTACACTCGACCGGGAGGGAATCTATATATTTCCACGTTTTTTTCCAATTATGCGTACTTTGTCGCATCCCATTACTAAAATGCTGTTTATGAATAACTTTATAAATCCTACTAGGACGAATTTTCCTATCAAAAAATATAATTTCATTGTCTTCATTTACAATCTCATTAACCTACTCCCTATATCTTCGATATCTTTTGTTATTATTAATCAAGAAGGGATAATTCCTCCCGACCGATAAAACTTTTTAGCAACCAGCCTAAGTATATAATGTACCAAATACGTAAAAGGATGAGTATTCTTTTTTAAATTATTTATCATGTTAGCCAACTAAAGCGAGCACTCTAAATTCTTTACATCCCACACTCTCCATCCTCCGTTTTCAAAATCATTTTTTAAAATCTTACGACTGAGTGGTTGAAAGGTATTCTGCCAAAAATATACAAAAATCGGACGCTCAATAATTTTAATATCCTCTGTCCGCAAATTCACAACATATAGCAAATAGATTATTCTCGCAAAAATTATTTATTTATTATTATAACCCTTTCGGGTAAATATAACCAAACATCTTTCCACTCAGTCAACACATCTTCGATTTTAGTTAACATTAATTCTACATTTTTTCTATAACTGTCTACACCAAACCATGCGCCGAGAATCTTTACAGCGTCAACCTGTTCCACTGACATTAAATCACACTTAATTTTACCATATACATTTAATAATTTCCTTTTCTTTTCATTTACTATCATTCCAGTCATCTTCGAAAAATTCCTAATAATTTCTACTAGTTTGTTCATAGCAGGATTATCAACGATAAAGAAACTGACATCGTCAGCATGTATTACAAATTTTACTTTATCGCAAGTACCTGGAATGTATAGAGGTGTAATCAATTTTTCCTCATTAACATTCTGTAATAATAGGTCAATATAAACGGTAAATACAGGTAGGCCTCCTACAACGCGGTAGATACGTTCCTTGAAAATACCGCGTTGTGGGAAATCGCGTTATAGGGAAATCGCCAACTCAATACAAAAACTGGGATTCGGTTCTAAAACGAGAAAAACTTGGCGTTTGAATGGCGTTTATTGAATTATTCACACCAGCCATTGGTAGCCACGAATTCAACACTAGTTTCATCAGCTGACCAGTGGCGTAGCGTAGTGGGGGCGGCAGGGGCTGCAAAATTTCACAATAAATAATAATAATTTCTTGTAAAAATTTGAACTATTTCATTTCATATTTTTGTCGCAACTACAATTCGGACCGATTGAAATGAGCACTTAATTGTTCATTACTTATTCTGTGACGAAACTGAATTTTAGTCTTTTAAATTGAGATACCTAAATTAGAAGGCAGCGAAATTTCCTCCGCCCTAGGCGGCTGACACCCACGCTACGCCACTGCAGCTGACAACTGTCCCATTTGTTTTAAATAATCAAATATTTTTTAAGCTTAAAGTGTTAAAGTGCAGTTTTATTTAAAGGCAACCGTTTCTTGTTCGTATCTTCTACCCATAATATTAGCGCTTGTTCCATTTTTTACATTACAGGTGCTCTCGGACTAGCAACATTTTTCGCAAGAATAGATGATCCGGATGCGACCAAATTTCTAATCTTTTCTTCCTATTGCTTAATCGACCGAATAGTCGACTCATTTAAATTAAAATGCCTACTAATATCAGCTATCCGCTCTTGATTTTTAATTCGATCCAAAATTTCTATCTTTAAAGAGTTATAAATTTCCTTTTTAACGACGGTCCTTTCTTTTCATTCGGCATTGTTATGGCTAAAATTTTTTCAAGCAGTTTTGTGGACAGTAAAACTCCCAAAAAATAACTTTTCTTCACTATGTTGTTAAAAATATACAGCCAATAGAAGTTTATACTGTATTTTGGACCATTTCTGCGGTCTCCACTTATTGAAACAGTATGAATGATGGAAAATTTAGTGATATATTTGAGTGTTTACGGTAACTGATGCATATCTGTCTAGAAATCGTTCTTCCCCTGAAACTTTCAAGGGAATAAATAACACGCTAACAGCGACAAACAGCTGTTTTCAAGGACATTGCCGAATTGCGGTTCGTATCACGTGATTCGTTGCGATTTTTCTGTTATGTGAAAGACAATTCGTTTCTAAATACCATAAACCGCGTTGTAAAAGTACCGCGTTGTAAGAAAATTACCGCATTTTTCCAACCGCGTTGGAGCGAAAACGCGTTGTAAAGGTACCGCGTTGTAGGAGGCCTACCTGTAATATCATCGATAACGGGCACCCTTGTCTTACTCCCGCAGTACACATTACATCGGTGGGTTCTACACCGTTTACGCAAATAGAGGTTCTCGGCGCATGATATAACAATTGGATTCTCTTAATCTCTCTTTCACTAAAACCGTATCTCTCAAAAATGCGCCATAACACCTCCTTATTAACGGTATCAAACGTCTTTTTAACGTCCACACAGAGGATGGAGAGCGGGGATTTTTTCTCAATATGCAAATCATATATTAATTTTACAAACATTGTATTATCCTGTATAATTTTACCTTTAATTCCCGCATTCTGAGTGCTCGCCACTTTATCTCTAACCAACACCTCGAGTCTTTCCGCAATAATTAAACTATATATCTTATAATCGACATTTAGGAGAGTGAGCGGTCTAAAATCGTTTATCTTATTTTCCGAGCCATCTGTTTTGTAAATTGAAAACATTTTCCCACAACTAAAAGAGTCGCTTTAAAATTTTCTTCAAAAAAACTTGTAAAATTCGACTGATAAATTGTCTGTGCCAGGGGCCTTACGTGAATGAAGCTTGCGAATCGCATCACTAATTTCCTGTCCCGTTATTTCTCTATCTATAATGCTGTCATTCTTTTCTTTAATCGGTTTAATGCATTTTGACATATAATATCACATTTGTTCATCTAACCCAGGATCCTTAAACAAATCAGTATAAAACTTCGTGAATTCCTGTACTATTTCATTTTCGTCTATAATTTCTCTATCTTCTATAATTAATTTCTTAATATCTATTTTTTCTTTCATTTTAGGTTTTTTCTTAAACACTGATACTCTTTTAATCCTTAATTTATTCATTTATAATTCGTATAATTATTCTTATTTTTAATCTCTATCTCTTTACTAATTTCTTCTCGTATTTTATTAATCTCCTTTGTCTTATTCATAATAATATATTTACTTAAATCTCTTTGTAGACTTTTTATTTTATTAAATCTAGTTTTCCGTATCCTAAACCAACTATTCTCAATTTCTTTATTAATATCATTTTTATTATTTTCCCATTCTTGCCAGGTAATATTATCGCTATCTCTTTCCAAAATTCTAATTATATTGTTCTTAAAGACATCATCGGTAATTTTAATTCTACGTTTCCTATTAATACCTCTATTTAAATCTATCTCTAATTCTACCATTCTATGATCACTCAATCTAATACCGCTCTGTCTCAATTCATAATTTATTATTTTATTTATTTTTTCCAGGTTTTCCGATATATAAATCCGATCGAGACGCTCTAGAGTACCCTTGCCAGACCACGTAAAACCCAGATGACTCGGATATATTTTGCGATAAATATCTACTAGGTTAAAATCGTCTATTATATTTTCAGCATAGTACGTGATCCGTCCGGTATAAGGGAAGTATTCTTATCTAAAACACTCAAAACAGTATTAAAATCACCTAATAAAATAAGATCACGACTCACCGCTAAAAAATCCGTTAAGACCTTCAAATTCTCTATCCTCTCCGAGACTCTGGGTGCTGCATAAATTGAAACTATTCTGTAGGGCCTGTTGCCAATCTGTATGTCTACAGCCAAAATTCTGCCGTTATCATCAGTCCGAAAATCATCAATTTAATCCATTTATGTATTAACATAACTATTTTTGTGCTCCGATTTTTGGCAAACGATACATACATATTAAAACCCAAAAATACTTTCTAAGGTTTGTTAAATCTATCATGTCTCTGATATTAGTATCCTGTATGGCCATCGATTGTGTCATAACTAAATTCGGCTGTATCGATTGTGTCATAACTAAATTCAACAAAAAGATCTGCTTTTGTTTATCACGCATTCCAGTTATATTTATAGTTCTTACATTTAATCTATTCATTATCTTTTCTAGTAGCTACCCTTCTTTGTCTTCTATTTGATCCGGTTCTCTGCGACATTGGCGTTAAATCATCCGATGTATCTTTTAAACTAATAATTTTTTGTAGTTTATCTATCGAATCATCTGCACTATAGCTCATTCTTTCTATTGCCATTGCTTTTTTATACACCTCTCCTTCTACATGTTCTATACTATTCCTTCGCTTTCCCCTTCTATCATCTCTATCTGTCTCCTTTTCTTTAACTACATCCATGTCTATCTGCTTATCTTTTTCCTGTTGATTTTCTCCCTGATTAGCCTCGTCTACACTACTATCCATTTCTCTTTCATCACCTCTATCTCTCCTTTTCTCTAAACTGCTTGCACGTTTTCTTTCTAAGCTTTTCTTTCGCGGCCCTCTTTCACAAACTTCTGCGAATGTTAGAGAGGGACATTTCTCATTTTTGTCATGAACATGCCGACAATTATAACACACGTTATAATCTTTTATAAGAAGATGCATGCCATTTCCACATCGATGGCATAATTTTATCATACAGTCACTTCATGATCAAATGAACCGCATCTAAAACACTCTTTCTTCATACCCATATAAATTAATTGTACATTTCTACCTAATACTTTTATAAAATTAGGAATTCTTTTCCGCGTAATAATCGAGAAACGATACGTTCCCGTTTTTAAGTCAGTCCCTCTATACTTATTTGCTATTACATTTCCAACTCTACCATAATCACTCATTATTTTTCTCAACAGGTACTCGTCGGCTTCGAAAGGAACCAAACGCGCCGTTACAGTCAACAGATCCTCCTCTAAACTTTCTATAATATAATGTTCTTTTCCTACCTGGATCGAATGTTCAACTAGTTTCTCTTTATATTCCACAGTAGAAAGACCAATGTCCACAATTCGCCGAGGATGAAAACACACCTGACGCACTATTCTTTCGCCTCCAAGAATTTTCTCAATCGCCGCAACAACTTCTGGTATATCTAATCATTATCCAGAGACAAAGCGAACACTTTTAATCGCCGTATACCGTTGAAGCAATTCTTCTTCCCTTGCAAACAACAAGGTCGAAGTCGTTGCCTCAGCTGGTCCTTCGACCATCCCGTCCAACCCGGGTGACATCGACCGGGTCCGGAAACTAAGGTCGTCCAGTGTGGTCTCATCGTGGGAAGAGAGGGTCACCCCAACACCTCCTAGAGCCACATTTGGGCCAAGGGAAAGAATCGCTGACGTGCAGGCAGCCACCGTCTGCGGTCACTGGCTAAGTACCAGTACCAGTTAGTAGAAAGTCCAAAATCGGCAAAACTCACCACCAAGACCAGTGAAAGTCCACAGTAGAAATCCAAACACTAATAATCCAGTCAAATAGTCGACAAAATCCAGGCACAAATCAGCAACAGATCAGCTAAAAACTGTAAAATAAAACAAATAATTTATAAGCCTTAAGCAAAAACGAAAACAGGTACAGTGTTTTGAAAGTTTGGTAAACTAACAACCTTTTCCTTTTACAATTGAACATTTTCTTGAACCATCACGCATTAAAAAGCACAATATCTTAGAAGGGTTATTAGTATTATCAACATTAAGCAATCCCGACAATCAATAGCCTGTAAAGACAAGCTTTAACTCCCAACAAAAATAGCTAATTTACAATAATCCACAGAATCATAACATTATGAACATTCCTGTTTAATACAGGTAAAAAACTCTGTCCAAAAGGCAGATAACAATAAAATATAATTAAACATCTAAATTCAAAAAACAAACTTATAAGATATCACAAAAATAAATATCATTTACATTTTCAAAAAATACAAGTGGTTAATTACAAAATTTTTACTAACAGATTAGGTAAACATTTACTGAAAATAAAACTGTCACCACTCATCATTCAAAAGAATTACATTATTTTCTATCTTATATACTACATCAGTTCCCCGATAATATTTATTGAATTCATTTACAGTCATTGTTTCATAATCACTTCTTATTTTGTATTTTAATTCCTGTTTTATCTTAGTAACCACTAAAAAATCACTACAATATTTTCGCTCAAATGTCATTTCACATCTATTTTTCCATAATATTCTTTTCGCCAAGGCTACACAACAATTGATCAGATATACATTTTGATTTCTCACCACAAAATTCATTTGGTATTTTACATTATTCCAACTTATCGGGGTTCTCCATATCCCCGAGATCCAGGACCATACAGACCGTGCTACACTACATTCATAAAATACATGAACAATAGACTCGTTCCCACCACATCGTAAACATCTTGCATCTCTACTTATACGATGAATCCTTAAGTATTCCTTGCACATGACTATATTATGTATTATTCGCCACGAAACCTCAATCCACCCGACCGGAAAACTAAAAACATTTTTCCATATAGCTGGCCAGTTTATATTAGTATTTATCATATTGCTATTAACATATTGTTTATGTAGTATTTTGTATATTTGAATTGGTTTTATTGTCCTACTCAAATCAATCAAATGACTATTTTCATTAATAATCAAACTCAATAATTCTCTCCATTTCCTATATTTTCTCGTATTACTCTTCAAAATCGGAAAACTAGTTTCCAGTCGAGTGAATTTCCTAGAAATTGGGCCTATAATGTACCTTACAATATAGTACAACAGATGATTCTTTTTACTTAATGTATTTATAATCATTGTTAATTGTAAAGCTAATTCAAAATCTTTCAGGTCCCACACTCCCCATCCTCCCACATCGACGTCATTTTTTATCATCTTTCGACTGAGGGGTTCAAAGGATTTATTCCAAAGATACGTATAAATAGGTCTCTCCAAGCATTTGATATCCTCCTTAGTTAAATTAGTTACATATAATTTATAAATAAGTTTTGCCATTATTACTTTTTTTTATTATTAAAACTCTCTCGGGCATATATAACCAATTTTTAGACCATATCCTAATTTCATCATTAATAGCCAACTTCATCTCGTCTCTATTTTTTATTTTCTCATCTTTTCCTTACCAGATCCCCAACACTTCCATAGTATGAACCTTCTCAATACCACTTACATTCAAACTCAGATTCCCTACAACATCCATAATCTTACATTTATTTTTGTTTATCTGCATACCAGTCAATGCACTAAATCTATTTAATTTCATTATTATTCTATCTAAACTAAAACGATTTACAACAAAAAACGTCACATCATCAGCATGTGATACATAAATTACTCTCTTTTCCATCCCAGGAATGTAAATCGCTTCAATTAAATTATCATTTTGTATATTTCTTAACATTACCTCAATATAAATAGCGAATAGTACCATTGACGAGGGACACCCCTGTCTCACTCCAGCTTTACATTCAATCTTATCTGAATTTATATTATATATATTATTTATATTTATATACGTGCTCGGGGTCTGGTATAGCCTCTTTATATACCAAATTTCCTCCTCATTTAACCCAAATCTATCCAATGTATGCCAGAGAGCTTGTCTATTTACGGTATCAAATGCTTTTTTAACGTCGATGGAGAGGAGGGAGAGCATGGTCCCTCTCTGCTTATAAATCTCTTGTACAAGACGCAGAAACATAGTATTACATTGAATTGTTCTCCCCTGTACACCAGCCGTTTGTGTTTCACCAATAACTTCTCTAAACACCAACTCGAGTCTCTTAGCTATTATCAGACTATAAATCTTATATTCTACGTTCAACAAAGTTACTGGCCTAAAATCATTTGTACTGCAGTTCACATCATCATTTTTTCTAATTAATATCATTTTCCCATTACAAAAAGTGTGACTAAAAACTTTAAAATTGTAAAGTGTATATAATAAGTCATTAAGATTCTCCCCAAAAAACTTAAAAAAATTCAGAATTTAATAAATCCCTATTCGGTGATTTATGAACATGGAGCGCCTGTATAGCTTCCTTAATCTCTTCCTTTGTAATCTCCTTATTTATTATGTTATCATTTTTCTCTTTAATTGGATATATACAACCAAATATTTCCTCTTCCAATTCTTCATAATAATATGGTTCAGCAAACAGCTCATTATAAAAACTATAAAAGCTTCTTAATATTTCGTTATTACTAGTAATTTCTTGTCCATGTTCTACTAACCTATTAATTTCTAAACTTTGTCTTTTCTTAATCCTGTTTTTATATCTAGTTTATTTCAATCTCTACCTCAACCATTCTATGATCTGTTAGTCTTTTTAATTCTGTTTCTAACTCATAACTTAAAATCCTATTTATTTTTCCTACTCCCTTTGATGCATACACTCTATCCAAGCGCTCCCTTATTCCTTGACCCTCCCAAGTATATCCATGATGATGTGGAAAGCAAACTCTAAAAATATCATAAAGATCATAATCTTCTAAAACACGCCGTAGAATATTTCGCGAACTATCTGAAGCAATCGGTCCATTTTTGTCAATACAGTCTAAAACACAATTAAAATCACCGAAAAATATTAATTCCCTACCACCCCTTAAAAACTCAGTCAAATTTTTAAAAAAGTCTTTACGTTCATATGCTCCAGTCGGTGCATAGATACTTATCACTCTAAAGGCCCGATTTCCAACATGAATATCTACTGCTATCACTCTCCCCTCACTATCTGTTCTGAAGTCATGTACTTTTATATTTTTACTTATCAACAAGATTACTCCCGTTCTCTTCCTAATAGCGAATGACGCGTATATATTATAATTTATAAAAATATTTCTTAATTGTCTTACATCATGCATGTCCCTAATATTCGTATCCTGGATCCCGAGGATATCGATTCTACTGGTAAGTACCATATTTACTAAAAATATCTGTTTACATCTATCGCGTAACCCGGATATATTAACAAATCTAATATTTAAATTTCTTACTTCAGCCATTATCGTTTCCTTTTTGTGTCTTTCTACACATATCCCCTATCATTAAATTCTGCTGTAGTATTGATCTTTCACCTAATTTTCCAATTCCCTGATTTGTCTTCTGTATTCTCTGTTTTTCCAATACTGGATTTCTCTCTAAGCCAACTATTAACCGTTTAGGGGTCAATTTTTCCTTTGTTCTACTAGCCCGTCTTTTTCCTATCCTTTTCTCAGATTCCCCTTCAATCCCTTCCACCATCTGTTTTACTTTACTCTGCTCCCTTCCTTTTTCCCCATCACTATCTCTATCACTCTCCTGATCTTTTTCACTACTTTCTTCAGTCCTCTATAGACTATTAATAACTCTGGAGGTTGTATTTCCTCCGTTTCCCTTTCCTGCTCTATTTCCTGTTTCTCATTCTGTTCCTTTCTCCACCTATCCAAACTTTTTTCACGCCTTCTTTCGAGGCTATGTTTTCTTGGTCCCTTCTTACATATCTCCGAGAATAATGGTGTAGGACATTTCTCTCCTTTTTCGTGTTTCTTCCTACAATTATAACAGGCCTCACATTCCCGTACTAAATGACTGTCACTTCCACATCGATAACATAATTTAATTGTACAATCTTTCACTTCGTGATTTAAGTCTCCACATCTTAAACACTCTTTTTTATTTCCTACATAGTACAGTTGTACACGTCTACCTAATAATTCCATAAAGATAGGAATTCGCTTCCTTGTTATTATAGACACCCGAAATGCACCCGTACGTACATTCGTATTTGGATGGAGACCTGTATACACGTTAATTATCCTACCGTATTTTCCTAATACAGTACTTCTTTTATCAGGCTTTCATCAACCTCATAAGGAGCATACCGAACAGTTACAGTTAACAAATCCGTTTCTAAACTTTCTATAGTGTATTTATTATCTCCCACCTTTATTTCTTGTCCAATTAATTTCAGGAAACATCGCTAAATTATTAAGCCCGTTAAGACCGGCGTTGCTCGGGCAAAAAGTAACGATAGCGAAGATTGAGATTATTACATTATAGCCAATCTTATCGGTTTTCACAGAATGCAAGAATTTGATATTAGTTCTATTCTAATTAGTCTGAAAACAGGGGGACCTTGTTTTCAAAGTAATTAGAAAATTTTAGATGGGTCTAAAAATATGTTCGATTTCTCGCAAAAACACAAAAAGCCGAATCTACGCCTGTTAAGCTTGCACATCACTTTCTCTTAACATTTCCATTGTTAACACTTCTTCCGTGGGGAAATGTTAACAATCTCTCCCCCGCGGAGGGAATTTCAAAAAAATCCCTTTTTAGTGTACATTCTCATGACGTACCCTAACTGTGTACCAAATTTCAACCTTTAACTCCTAACCGTTTGGGCTCTGCGCTTATTATTATAATCGACCCATCTCTATTATATATATAAATTAATTTAGTTCGCACGAAAGAGAAACCAATGGACAAAGTGAATTTGTACGAAAATCAAGACGAATTGGCTCCTCTTCAACGACTAACGAAAAACTAAAACTGGCATATTATTGCTCAAATTGTAGATAGAATATTGTTCATTTTTTACGTACTATTGCCAAGTTTCTATACCTAAAACAATATAAACTTGAATTTTGATAATTTTATTCAAATTCAAACATTGAAGAATATTAGATATAATAGTGTATGTATATTATTCAGTTTTCTTTATATTTAAATGCACGGAGAATTATAGTACAAACGGGTTAGATAGCCCAGACAATTAAGGCGTAAGTCTACTGCTTTGAATAACCGGAATCGAATCCGGTAGAGCAACCAGGGAATTTTTCGTAGGCTGTCTTGAATATGTCTAATCCTGTCCCAAGCCACGTGGCTGTCCTTATTGTAGGCATGGCCGGATCCACGATGAGCATGACTAAACTTTAATAACATCCGTAACTCGTCCGGAATGTCATGATTCATGAAAAACTCCATATTTTGCTAGCAGTCTCTAGCTGCCAACATTAGTAACCGTAACGGGAGTAATTGCATCGAAACACACAAGATGGCATTGTTTTACATGTGTAATTCATTAATTCCAGTATGTCTCCCATGCAATGAGTTATAACTAACATATTTCTGTATGTATACGTACACATACCAGGCACGTATTAACACGTAAATTAAAGTACCGTTTATATGTTTCGCATTTTCACATTTATTTTAAAAAGTCCTGGAATTACTACAATGTTCAATATTAACATAGAACTAACGACTGTTAGTTGATATACTAAAATTCAAAAATAAATTTACAAAAAGGTATATAATCATATTACTAGGACACCCGAGTCTTGACTATGCAACAATTACTTAGAAATTTATTACCGTTAATCAGATAAGATCTTTCGAAAAGATTAGATCTCGGAAGAAGAGTTGTAAATGGAATTCCGCTTATTATGTATTTGAATGTCTGGTCTAAATTATAATACTGTATTCCGAAAATTAACGATTTTATTAGCTGTTTTACATAAATACACATTTTAATAATATGTAACGTAAGGCGTTTGTATATACTGTATAGTCCTTTTCTCAAATACCTTGTGACCGTAGGGTCGGCACCTCTTTGGCGCCCTGTCAGGAGACCTGAATCTGACACCACTGAGTCTCTGGGGGACTCGGAAATCGCGACGTTACGTCTAAAGATTCGCGAGCGGTAGCGTGTGAGCGCTTGGATTCGGAGTAGAGGTGAGGAGAGAGACGCGGAAGTAACTTACTCGGACTCCATAGTAACAAATAAATAACAATTTTAATTAAGTCGAACTAAATACTATACAGAGATACTAAATACTATCGGCATGTTATTGGTCTTAACTATACTAGGCCGCGGAGAGAGAGAGTTTACAACCGAATCGCGGGTTGATAAATACCTTGTCGATGGACAGTTCTGTACCGTTGAATCTTGAATCAGAATCTTGTCCGTTCACTGGGGTGGAGGCACGGAGGAGTGTAGAGGCTTAATCCAGCACGAATGTTTTTCTCGGGTTTAATCCTGGTCGCGGTTTTAATTCGGTGTTACGGTTTTAATCCTGGGGCACGGTTTTAATGGTTTGGAGGACGACTTGGTTGGGCGGGCTTGAATGACGACTTCTGTAGAGGGACTTCGGATGACGACTGACCCCGGGATCGTTTTCTTTTCTCTTTTTTTTTCTCTTGGGTTTTTTCCATGAGGTCAGGTGATGGCCTTTAACGGTCGCACGTCCAATATGTCTTCTCCATCAAAAGTTCCTGGTGACACATCCCTGACTAACTTGATCCGACTCAACAAGGAACAAACTCCGTGGGAAATAAATTTTATGGCTTTTAGCCTAACTCGATAAAACGTTCGAATTTAACCGATTATATTTTCAAATAATTAAAATGTAAAATAACACTTTATTGTGGGTTTGTTCGTCCCTCACATCCTTATAACAGTTTGCTGTGACATCTGTGTACTTATGCTTGTAGATGAGTGAGCCATAATATAACTTGCACTATTGTGTTGTTTGTGTTTTTCTCTTCTATGTATATCTGTCTTTCGGGTGGTAGAGTGGACCTCTCATTAAATGTCTGGTGAATGTTTCAGTTTCTCATAACAATGAGAGAAATGCTAAAACGCTTTCGAAATACGAAACAATGTCCGCCATTAGTCTGGCTTTCTGGTCATTCCACCTTGCAGAAAAGCATTTATATGCTGTACTTCACTCATAAGAAAAGAGATAAAGCTGACAGAATAAGTACAGAGGCAATTAAATATCTTTTCTTGATCAAATAATACTGTAAATCTACAATAACTTATATACAATATTGTTAAATTATAGGAAATAATTTTCAAACTAAAAATTAATTGTACAACTGATAAAAACAACGAAAAGAAATTAGAATGTAGGAATACCAATGCAATCTAAAACGGATTGAGTGTACTTTATCAATGTACAGCTGTATGTAGGTGCTTAACAATAATCTACAGTCGACTCCACCCATAAATCGGGTTCATATAATGCGGATTCGTATATCGCGGCGAAAAAATTGCGACCGTATTCGTATAAAGACGCTAAAAGAGACTCGTAAAATGCGGTAAAACGTCATCGCCGACTCGTGTCGCGACAGGATTGGTCGAATCTGGACCAATAGTGGACGAGCAGCCGAACTACTTACACGCTACCGAGAGTTTAGGCGGGTAAGTTGAGTTTACTATCGTCTGTACATATTATAAATTAGGTACTGTAAGTCTAATACAGTACTGTAATTACAATACTGTACAGTACAGTACATTTCTTGTGAAAAAAACATTTATTCAATGGCCATAAAAATTATTTCTATTAATGATGTCTCCAAAGTTCAACAAATTGTTTGCAGAAAAATAACTTATCAGAAAACGCGCCGCCGTTTGGTGCGCTGCACCGCGACGAAAACATACTTGAGCAGTGGCGTCGTTGAACGGTTCCCACTAGCCGCTCATAGCGGTGACCAGACCCTAAACACTGGAAAGTTCGGTCGTGGGTTCGCGCCGCGATCGGACAGGCTGGCTGCAAGGAGTTTTCCGGATTTTCTCCTTGCCAATAACGACTGAATAGGAGGCCAGTTCCCCATAAAAGTCCTCCCGGAAGGCATTTCTTTCCCGCGCGCGCGTATAGGCGTTGTTACGGCTGGCTCTTCGGTCAATAAACACGTCTCTCGGAGAAAAAGCACATAACGCTGCAATCTCCATATGAACAAAGGGAGTTGATTACAAAGGATTGATTACAACGGTGCATACTCGGTAAGTAATCCTACATTTTTTTGTTTATAGCATGGTTTATACGGATTATTCCCAAAAAATTATACATGTTTTGGAAATGTTGAGTCAAATTAGTCTAGAATCGATTAATTTTATGGAAGAAAACCTTTCAAACAACCGTAGTCCGTAAACTGCACACGTGCCGGGCTATGATTGGCTCATGTATTTAAGGATTCCTACAACGTAAAATTCCTATAAAATGGAACGTAACTACCACGTTATAAGAGGGTCGACTATTCCTGAAAAGTGTAATAATTGTAATTTTTAAAACATATATAGTTTTTATTATAACCTAAGTTTTAGAAATGTTTTTAAATATTTGATTTATATGGTATAATAAGCCCTAATATACTATTTACAAGTCTTTTATTTATTTAAAAACAAATCTTTTAAATAGTATTAATATAAGGGCAAACAGTAGACTTATTAATAATAACCTATAAATTGTTAGGTTATTATTGCAGAATATCATTCAGATACTAGTACAACAGCACGCAGGTGATTGTAATCAAAGATACCATTATCGAGGGGTGTTTGTTGATTCCGTTCTCTGGATACTGTCTCACGTATAACAATGGCTGCGTATAAACTTTACACGGTGTTTCTATGTATTTTACCCTTCCTAGTGAAGGGAAATCTTAACGACAATTACCAGCATTTACTCGAAGGAATCGATTCTATTACAGAAATGGAATTAGAGGTATTTGGTAATGAAACGATTATGGATCATTATCGGAGGTTAAGACAACATTTAACAGCAGATTATGACGTTAATGCTCGCCCTGTTAAGTATAATACTAACGTCACAGAAGTTGATGTGCACATAGTTCCTTTCTCTATCATGAATGTGGTAAGATTTCTATTAATTTCGGTTTTGAAAATTGTATAAAATTAATTTAAATATTTAAATTTATGTTTTTCAGGATGAAGAGAAACAAACCATGGATTTCGATTGTATTATCATTCTAGTAAGTATATAAAATTTAACTAAATAAGTTCCGTTACTGTCAATAACATATAAATTACTGTATAATAAATTTCATTAAAATTACACTTTCAAAAACAATAAAGAATAATGTTATTTTGCTGTTTGCAAATTGGTAGAATTAATAATAATGTACATTAATTTTTACGTTATTAAAGGGATATTTAAAGGGGTGACTAGAATTATAACAAACTTAAATTTAAATTGTAAAATTTTAATTTAGCACTGGAGAGATATGCATTTGATTTGGAAAGAAAGAGAATTTAATAATATTTCAATGATAACTATGCCACCAAAATCTATTTGGAAACCAGATATTTACGAAATACATTACGGGTAAGTTAATTTTTCAAATCTATTATCCGTTTTTATTAATTTATTAAATTCTTTCAATTCTACTATATTTATTCATGAGCGTTGTAGAAATTGCATCTCAAGTTTTTGTGTAAAATCACTGAGCACTCGTTTGTGTCTCACTATAGGACTCGACATGTGAAATTTACCAGGTTTTCTTTACGAGTATAACACTTAAATCAGATCCAGTTTTCCATACAAAATACTCTGAAATGGATCCTTTGTCAGATCGGACGAGTCGCAATATTATTTCATTAATCTAATTTAACTCAATCGCCTTCGAAATGAGATTAATCTTCTAGGTAATCCAAAGTAACAGGTCAATACAAAATTGCGTTTTGATTACACCATCATAAACCCAGTTCTTCTTTTTTAACTCTCCCTCCTTGTGAGCTCTAAGAAACTTATCGTGGCCACAATAGGGCGACTATGTGTTGACGGACGAGATTCAACACGTCCAGACAAACCACCTGGTGATTTTCGACTGGCCGGATTCGATTCCGGGTCCTCCAAAAAGTAGGTTGACGACCTAATCCCTCAGCAATCTGGTCGGTTAAAGGTCTAGTTTGGATTCCAATTCATAATCCTAAGACAGATGTCAAGCTAGCATCTCTTAGGGTTTAGGGGTTTACTGAAGGATTAGTTTTTCTAGTAAATTCCACGTTTATAGCCTGAATCTTATATTTAACTCTCATTTTTCTGGTGACCTTTTACTGTTAACATAAATTAAATGTAAGAGAATATATACCATATAATTTGCATTTTCAAGATGATATTGACTATCAAACACAATATACATAAAAAAATTATTTGAACAATTCTGATTCCAGAATATTAGTTATTATAATGCTGAATTATATTTAACTTAATTACAGTGTATTATTAGT
This sequence comes from Centruroides sculpturatus, assembly GCF_000671375.1. NCBI lineage: Eukaryota > Metazoa > Arthropoda > Arachnida > Scorpiones > Buthidae > Centruroides > Centruroides sculpturatus. The sequence goes on from NW_019386031.1 coordinate 53,883, forward strand.
GTTCATGGTTATTTAACTTTCATTTCTTACGAATTTCTTCACGTATATGTTTAAATAAACCTTATTTAAATGGATATATTTATAGTTGTATTATTTCAGTATTTATCGTAATCATTAAATAATTAATTTCATTTTATTTTTAAATTCTACAGTGGACCACAAAGTTCCATTTCAGAAATTAATTCGACTGATGTTGAGGTTTACTCTGATGGAGACGTATTCTGGGCCATACCCACTTCATTAATTGGTAAATGTTATTTCAATTATGATGATTATCCATTGGATGTAGCAAAATGCAAAGTCAGTTTGGAAACTTGGACTAACAGAGGTAGTGATGTCAATTTGTTCATTCCTAATCCTGAACCGTATCTGGAATATTTTAACAACGGTAATCCTTATTGGAATATGAAAGACTGTCAGATAGATAAAAGAGACATGCAATACCTAAATAACTTTTATCCAATAGTAAAATTGACATTGTTACTTACAAGACGACAACCAATTGCACAATATCAGTTACAGTGGATAATTTCTGTTATTGTTGTATTATTGACTCTGTGTATGTTTTGGATTCCGGCAGACATCAGGCAGAAACTAACATTAGGATGTGTGGTGATGATAATATTAACCGTTAGTCTTGTTACTATCACATCAACTGTAAAAGTACCTCAAGTCGCTGAACTTATAGGTAAGATATTAATAATTTAATTAATATTGCGCCTAGAACAAAGTCTCTTTTGCAATTTAAAATATTTACAGAATTAACAATGTTCTAGTTGAATGTTTTTCAAATGCGGTCCAAGGCGCGCTGGTGTGCTCCAAAAGATAACTAAATTCTCCACAAATATCCTGAAAGTAGGCCTATATTTTAAAACTGAGAAACAATTTTTGCAAAATAGAAAGATCGTGGATATAAATAAATCCATGATAAATTAACAGTTAAATTAGATCTATAGAGCTTCAGTTAATATAGTACACAACTATATATAATTTAAGCTATATTAATATATTTTTAATTTTCTATATGAAGGGCACTGCACACTTTAACAACTGTTTTTCTGCATCATAAATAATGTTAAATACTACAGTTTATAGTAAGATTTATAAGCAGAATTTAGAAATTTGCACATGTTAAATAAAATCATTTGCGTATCCTGTAAAGGGTAGTTTCAAACCATCTTTAATAATTATAAAAACTAAATATATATATATTTTTGTGTATAATATATATATATTATATACAATTATTTACAAATACAAATTTTTAAGAAACAACTAATTACAAATTCTCAGCAGAACGATTTTGAGATGCAGCAGTCATCCACATCTTTTAGGTAAATTCATTATGAAGATTTAATATTTAATTATGATTTGAAAATCATGTTTATCATTGATTTTTATGAATTTTTCTGTTTACTGTTTTCTCCCTGTATGGATTAAGAGAGTTACTTTTCAAGCTCTTTGTGAATTCGGCAGGCATACGATGGAGGCTCAAGTTGTGTGGGACATTGCACCCGAAAATGACCTGCTCGGACTCGAACTATGAGCTATGGTTTAGAAAAAATTGACTTAATCATTGTAACTGCCGTCTCCGTACATACTTGAAAGCGTTTTTCTTCTAAAGTATCGGAGGTCGTAAATTTACGCGCACCCACCATTAATTAGCAACACGTTGCTCGGTTGGACATACAAAGCTTTTGCTGCTTTAGATATTGTTTAGTTGGCAATATGCAAACGAATAGAACTATAAAATCCTGTACAGTCTCTGCATAAAACGCGAAGTTAGAACTTACCTCAGACACTCTGAAGAAACAGGTTCTTTCGCGTTTGGATGCAGTAATGACAGGCTGACAATGACTACTTTCAGAAAAGTTCGATTTTGTTGTCGGATTGTCATAACCTGATATGTTCGTGGAAACTGCAGAAATGTGGAACGAGCGAAAAGGCCAATCTGTATTTCGACGAACTGCTAGCAAAAGGTTTATATTACATGGGTTCATACAAGAGAAAGAGAAAGTTTGGACAGAAGCTCAATAGCGGAAGGTGATTTTGTCTGACAAATCATCTTTGTCCTATATAGAAATTTAGGATGTACAGTCATTCGTCGGCCAAACAAAAGACTCACTCAAAACTGTGATGCAGGAAGTCAACTTTCCAAGCAAGGTTCAAATGTGAGGTTCAAGTTTTAGCATTTTGGCATTGGTGGTTCAGCTCTTTTCTGATGGGACTTTCAATCTTATCAGGCAATTCTTGAACAGCATTTACTGTCTTCCATAGCCCATCTTCGGCCGCAGAGAGGTGCGATCTTTCAGCGAGATCCCGCCAAGCCGCATATTGTGCGCTCCATTAGTGCTTGGCTTTCCCAAAATCAGGCCCAAGTTCTCATGATTCAAATTCGCTCTATCTCAGTCCGATCAAGGATCTTTCGCGTGTTCTCGAGAAACAGGTGCTGAAATGCAAATTGCAATAAGAGATCAGCTGAAAACGAATCTTTAAGAAGTATGGACCAACGTTCTACAAGTCATTTTCCGTGACTAGGTGAGGTGCCAACGTGTACGCTGCAAAGTGAAGATCCACAAAGTTGTAATTGTATGTGAATGCTGAGTGTGCAAAAACATATAGCTTACTAAATTTATTTTAGAGGAATAATGCTTTAAGGTGTGTATTGGAGACTCCTGTTACAAAAATTGAGCCAATGTTTTTGTAAGCCGTAGCTCAAGTAGTTTAATTTATTTACTAATTAAGCGAAGTTGCAAAGGAGTCCAGTTTTTTTTACCATTTATCACAATCACGAATGCAGTGCATGTATATTTATTGCTACGGAAAATAGAAATAGATCCATAGTAAGATATGTCTGATATCTGAAGAATAATTTACCAAAAAAATTTTAGTTTAATTCAATTTCATAAAAACTTTTGAAAATTTTTAGTGATTTACGATTCGAAATTATTTATTTTAGCTTCTAACATTTTAATTTAATGTTTATCGTTCTAGCTAAACCTATTCACAACACAATGTTCGTCGTCTTAGTGGCTATTGTATTCGAGGTCATCATCATTAATTTTCGATACATTCAAGACTATGAACCGCCCGAATTTATCCTCAACATATTTTCAGGAACCATTGCTAAATTATTAATAATTAATTCAGTTCGCACGGAAGAGAAACCAATGGACAAAGTGAATTTGTACGAAAATCAAGACGAATTGGCTCCTCTTCAACGACTAACGAAAAACGAAAACTGGCAAATAATTGCTCAAATTGTAGATAGAATATTGTTCATTTTTTACGTTCTATTGCTTAGTTCTATACCTAAAACAATATAAATTTAAATTTTAAGTGTTTTCTTCTAATTTACACATAGATGATTATTAGGAATGTTCTTTTAATTGCAAAATATGTTTTATTAAGTTTATTGTATGCTTATGTATGTAGTTAATAATATGTCATTACTAAATATCTGAAAGAAACGTTACTGTCAATTGTTTTGACATGCGGATTCGAGTCCAACTAGGATGCCCATGACTTTTTATGGTTAATAAAGTTGCGACACAGTTTCACTTCCTTGTAACTTAGTTATGTAATTAGAAAATATGAACAAAACAGCGCTAAAATCTATCCTTAAAACAACTAGCAGCCATTTTTTTCATCAACGAGCGAATGCCAGTTTCCTGTAGAGGTATACACAAATAATTATGCACCATTAATAAATATATTAACCTACTTTTTATCAGCATTTACAATTTTTTGAATAAAATTCATCTCTATCCTTAATATTAAGTTTTTTATCATTTTATGTTAATTAATAATATAAAAGTTATTATTTTATAACATCTCGTGACGTCATGTTGCCGGGAATGTTTCGCAACTTGTTGCTGTATTTTTTTGTTTTTAAGAAACAATAAGACGTTTGCACAGTTAAAAAAACGAACCTGTCCATGTACTTTTTTCCTTTTTTTACTTTTTCGGGTTAAGAAATCTCAAAACGTCAACTACCGGAGAATTTGATACTATTCAACTACCGTGTTATAAAGTAAAAGTATATTAAATTGATAATGAAATTGTATTTTTCTTTTTTGAGATTAAATTAAGCTTATTGTTTGCATTTGTAGTCCTACAGGAAAATCACGAGATTAAAAATGAAGGCCTTTAAAACGTTAGACACACCGAAAATACATTTTTAAAACTAAAAATTGCTATCTTCGCCTACGTTTTGTACCAATGTCGGATAGACACAACAGTTAAACACAGTATTTGACTTTATTTATGTTCTTTAGTCGTATAATTACTAATTTATTTCTTAGCGGGTAGCTACATTCACATTTTTTTCAAAAGTTGTCGGTCTTAAATTCTAAATCTCTAGTACTCGGTGCTAAATTAGGTTCGTATCCAAAAGTTTATCGTAAAATTAATCAGGGAGGTATCGCCATCGTAATATCCAGTATTAAATAATACAGTCGGACTCATTCGCTCATTTATTCAGACTCTGGTTCCCATCTTCAATGTCTGTCAGTTACCAACCGGTGGATAACACCTCCGAACATACACTTGTCTGTATTTTCTTTGCATGACTAAATAGCACTATCCGTATAAGTTTCAGCATTGTTTTTCAAACATCCCTTATATCGGTAGCCAGAAACTTTCACAGGAAAGCTTCTATAAATTGTAGTGTGTACTAGTATATCTATTGTACCACATCCAATTTAGCCATTNGGGGGGCATGATTTTGTTCACCCCGTTTGAAGCCCAATAATTTCTGTGGTCAGAGTGGTCAGAATCGGAGTCAGATGGTTTAATACAGGAGTTAGTTATTTAGCGTTAAAGTTGTTGAACTAAATCGTGTCCCCGTATACATTCTAACATTTTAGGCCAGAACATCTTAATGGGTTTTACTGTACTATTATAAAATGGTTAAAAAGCTTACTTTGAAGTTAGAGACGAGTTTTATTTTATTTTTTTCTAATTTTAAATGCTAATAACGAGTAAAATATTCATTAAGAGGTATGACACATGACCACTTTTAGGTCTTCACCCTGTCGACCTTTAATTAAGAACAAAAATTTAATAGTATTAATGCCCCTTTATACGCAAGCTACAGTGCCACATTTCGTTTCTTAAACTTTACCCATTCTGAGATATTGTTTAATATCTCAGAAAGAAAATAAAGAAATTAAACAAATTAGATGCCAACACACACGCGCGCGAATTTTTTCTTTTACTGTCTTTTTTGAGGGGTTCGGGAGGTCTCCAAACGTGTAGATTTGCAAAAAAATAAAACTTGGAGGGTCAAATTTGACACGATTCCAATACTTTTCCATTTTATATACATAAGAAGTTGGTAATTAAAAAGGAGTCGGAGTCGGCGAACTTTTTGACGACTCCGACTCCGGCTAAAACACCAAAACTCCACGACTCCGACTCCGACTCCACAGCCCTGGAATTTTCTGTTGGATTGTCATAACCTGATATGTTGGTGGAAGCTGCAGAAATGTGGAACGAACGAAAAGGTCAATCTTATCTCGACGAACTGCTAGCTAAAGGTTTACATTATATGGGTTACGGTTCGTACAAGAGAAAGCGAAAGCCCATTTTGACGCCAGTGCAGCAAAAGAAGAGGTTTGCATGGAGTAAGGATCACCTGTCTTGGACAGAAGCTCAATAGCGGTTTCGGGATAAATCGTCTGGACGTACGATTTCCCGCGCTTTTCCTGGTTTTGAACGATTAACGGCGGTCGTCACGGAAACGTGGATCAGGCGATGTTGGTAGTTTTGGAACTCGACCGCGGATTGGCTAGAAAACTTCGTACGACCAGCGGACGTCCGATAGCGCTACTAAACGCTGATTGGTGGAATTAAATTCGTCTCAATCCGTATAAAAGGATTGAGATTAGGCGGGAAGTTTAGTTCGCCAAAGACATATTCAGGCAACTCAAGTTTGATTAGCTTCGCATAAAAAGGTTGTTTCGTCTCGCTGTGCGGTAACTAACGTCTGAAGGAATACGTTGCAAGGAGTCCTTTTCGACGGACCTGTTGTGGTGGTTTAATTGACGTTTGAACTTTGCTATATCTGAATTATTGTAATTGTTTTATTTTTGTAACGTCATAACTGTATGTAAGTTTTAATCGTTAATATAAACGTTTGTGAATTGTGAACAAGTGGTTTGTGAACTTGACTAGCAAAAGATTATTTTGTCTCACAAATCATCTTTGCCCTATGTAGAAATTTAGGACGTACAGTCATCCAGTCGGCAGGACAAAAGACTCGCTCAAAACAGAAGCAAAAAGTCAACTTTCCAAGCACGGTTCAAGTTTTAGCATTCTGGCATTGGTGGTTTGGCTCCTTTCTGATGGGACTGCCAATCTTATCAGGCAATTCTTGAACAACATTTACTGTCGTCCATAGCCCATCTTCGGCCGCATAGAGGTACGATTTTTCAGCGAAATCCCGCCAAGCCGCATACTGTGCGCTCCATTAGTGCTTGGCTTTCCCAAAATACTGCCCAAGTTCTCATGATTCAAATTCGCTCTATCTCAGTCCGATCAACGATCTTTCGCGTGTTCTCGAGAAACAGGTGCTGTAATGCAAATCGGAATTAGAAATCAACTGAAAACGATTCTTCAAGAAACATGGACCAACATTCTACAAGATGTTTTCCGTGACTAGGCGAGATGCCAACGTGTACGCTGCAAAGTGAAGATCCACGAAGTGGTAATTGCATGTGAATGCTGAGTGTGCATAAATTTATGGTCTCCTAAATTTATTTTAGAGGAATAATGATTTCAGGTGTGTATTGGAGACTCCTGTTACAAAAATTGAGCCAATTTTTTTGTAAGCCGTAGCTCAAGTAGTTTAATTTATTTACTAATTAAACGAAGTTGCAAAGGAGTCCAGTTTTCTTACCATTTATCACAATCACGAATGCAGTGCGTGTATATTTATTGCCACTGAAAATAGAAATAGATCCACAGTAAGATATGTCTGATATCTGAAGAATAATTTACCAAAAAAATTTTAGTTTAATTCAATTTCATAAAAACTTTTGAAAATTTTTAGTGATTTATGATTCGAAATTATTTATTTTAGCTTCTAACATTTTAATTTAATGTTTATCGTTCTAGCTAAACCTATTCACAACACAATGTTCGTCGTCTTAGTGGCTATTGTATTCGAGGTCATCATCATTAATTTTCGATACATTCAAGACTATGAACCGCCCGAATTTATCCTCAACATATTTTCAGGAACCATTGCTAAATTATTAATAATTAATTCAGTTCGCACGGAAGAGAAACCAATGGACAAAATGAATTTGTACGAAAATCAAGACGAATTGGCTCCTCTTCAACGACTAACGAAAAACGAAAACTGGCAAATAATTGCTCAAATTCTGGATAGAATATTGTTCATTTTTTATGTACTATTACTATGTTCTATACCTAAAACAATATAAACTTGAATTTTGATGACTTTATTCAAATTCAAACATTGAAGAATATTAAATATAATAGTGTGTGTATACTATTCAGTTTTCTTTAGTTTTAAATTCACAGAAAATTATAATACAAACGGGTCAGATGGCCCAGACAATTAAAGAGTAAGTTTACTGCTTTGAATAACCGGAATCGAATCTGGTAGAGCAACCAGGGAATTTTTCGTAGGTTGTTTTTCTTAAAAATGCCTAATCCCGTCCCAAGCCACCTGGCTGCCCCTATTGTAGGCATGGTGAAATTCATGATGAGCATGACTAATAACTCATCCATATTTTGCTAGATATGGAGTTTTCCATGATCCATGAAAAACTCCATATTTTGCTAGCAGTCTCTAGCGGCCAACATTAGTAAATGTAACGAGAGTAATTGCACCGAAACACACAATATGGCAATGTTTTACATGTGTCATTCATGAATTCCAGTATGTCTCCCATGCAATGAGTTACAACTAACATATCCTTGTATGAATACGTACACATACCAGGCACACACACGTAAATTAAAGTATCGTTTATATGTTTCGCATTTTCACATTTATTTTAAAAAGTCCTGGAATTATTACAATGTTCAATATTAACATAGAACTAAAGACTGTTAGTTTATATACGAAAATTCAAAAATAAATTTATAAAAAAGTACAATTATAATCATATTACTAGGGCACCCGAGTCTTGACTATGCAACAATTACTTAGAAATTTATTACCCTTAATCAGATATGATCTTCCGAAAAGATTAGAGTTTCTCGAAAGAAGAGTTGTAAATGGAATGCCGCTTATTATGTATTTGAATGTCTGGTCTAAATTATAATGTTGTATTCAGAAAATTAATGATTTTATTAGCTGTTTTACATAAATACACATTTTAATAATATGTAACGTAACGCGTTTGTATATACAGTACTGTATACTCTTGTGTATACTGTATATACGTTTCCAAAATGCCTTATAACAGTTTGCTGTGATATCTGTGTACTTATGCATGTAGATGAGTGAGCCATAATATAACTTGCAGTACTGTGTTGTTTGTGTTTTTCTGTTCTACAAACATGTATTATGGAGATTATTAAGGATTAAGGAGAGGTCCACTCTACCATCCGTCTTTCGGATGGTAGAGTGGACCTCTCCTTAAAAGTCTGGTGGATTTTCCAGTTTCTCATAACAATGAGAGAAATTCTAAAACGCTTTGGAAATACGAAACAATGTCCGCCATTATTCTGGCTTTCTGATCATTCCACCTGGCAGAAAAGCATTTATATGATGTACTTCAGTCATAAGAAAAGAGATCAAGCTGACAGAACCAATACAGAGTCAATTAAAAATCTTTTCTTGATCAAATAATACTGTAAATCTATAATAACTTATATACAATATTGTTAAATTATAGGAACTAAATTTTCAAACCAAGAATTAATTGTACAACAGATGAAAACAGCAAAAAGAAATTTGAATGTAGGCCTAATTGAGTTTACTTTATCAATGTACAGCTGTAGGTGGTTAATCTACCTGAAAAATGTAATAATTGTAATTTTTAAAATATATAGTCTTTATTATAATTGAAGTTTTAGAAATGTTTTAAATATTTGATATCTATGGTATAATAAGCCCTAATATACTATTTACAAGTGTTTTATTTATGTACAAACAATTATTTTAAATAGTATTAATGTAAGGACAAACAGCAGACATTTTAATAATAACCTATAAATTGTTAGGGCAGAATATCATTCAGATACTAGTACAACAGTACGCAGGTGATTGTCATCAAAGATACCATTATCGAGGGGTGTTTGTTGATTCTGTTTTCTGGATTCAATCTGACGTATAACAATGGCTGCGTATAAACTTTACACGATGTTTCTGTGTATTTTACCCTTCCTAGCGAAGGGAAATCTTAACGACGGTTATCAGCATTTACTCGAAGAAATTGATACTGTTACAGAAATGGAATTAGAGGTATTTGGTAATGAAACGATTATGGATCATTATCGAAGGTTAAGACAACATTTAACAGCAGATTATGACGTTAATGCTCGCCCTGTTAAGTACAACACTAACGTCACAGAAGTTCATGTGTTTATAGATCCTTTATCTATCATGAACGTGGTAAGATTTCTATTTGTTTCGGTTTGGATAATTGTATAAAATTCATTTAAATATTTACATTTATGTTTTCAGGATGAAGAGAAACAAACCATGGATTTAGACTGTATTATCGTTCTAGTAAGTTTATAAAATTTAACTAAATAAGTTCTGTTACTGTCAATAACATATAAATTATAATAAATTTCATTAAAATTACACTTTCAAAAACAATAAAGAATAATGTTATTTTGCTGTTTGCAAATTGGTAGAATTAATAATAATGTTCATAAAATTTTATGTTATTAAAAGGATATTTAAAAGGGTGAGTAGAATTATAACAAACTTAAATTTAAATTATAAAATTTTAATTTAGCACTGGAGAGATAAACATTTGATTTGGAAAGAAAGAGAATTTAATAATATTTCAATGATAACTATGCCACCAAAATCTATTTGGAAACCAGATATTTACGAAATACATTACGGGTAAGTTAATTTTTCAAATCTATTATCCGTTTTTATTAATTTATTAAATTCTTTCAATTCTACTATATTTATTCATGAGCGTTGTAGAAATTGCATCTCAAGTTTTTGTGTAAAATCACTGAGCACTCGTTTGTGTCTCACTATAGGACTCGACATGTGAAATTTACCAGGTTTTCTTTACGAGTATAACACTTAAATCAGATCCAGTTTTCCATACAAAATACTCTGAAATGGATCCTTTGTCAGATCGGACGAGTCGCAATATTATTTCATTAATCTAATTTAACTCAATCGCCTTCGAAATGAGATTAATCTTCTAGGTAATCCAAAGTAACAGGTCAATACAAAATTGCGTTTTGATTACATCATCAGAAACCCAGTTTTTCCTTTTTTAACTCTCCCTCCTTTTGGGCTCTAAGAAACTTATCGTGGCCACAATAGGGCGAGTATGTGTTGACGGATGAAACCCAACACGTCCAGACAAACCACCTGGTGATTTTCGACTGGCAGGATTCGATTCCGGGTCCTCTAAAAAGTAGGTTGACGACCTAATCCCGCAGCAATCTGGTCGGTTAAAGGTCTAGTTTTAATTACAATTCATAATCCTAAGACAGATGTCAAGCTAGCATCTGTCTTAGGATTATGGAGTTTACTACAGGAATAGTTTTTGTAGTAAACTCTACGTTTATAGCCTGGATCTTATATTTAACTCTAATTTTTGTAGTGACCTTTTAGTGTTAACATAAATTAAATGTAGGAGAATATATACCATGTAATTTGCATTTTCAAGATGATATTGACTATTAAACACAATATACATAAAAAAATTATTTGAACAATTCTGATGTCAGAAGATTAGTTATTATAATGCTGAATTATATTTAAACTTCTTAATTTAATTACAGTGTATTAATTAGTGTTCATGGTTATTTAACTTTCATTTCTTACGAATTTCTTCACGTATAGCACACTTTAACAACTGTTTTTCTGCATCATAAATAATGTTAAATACTACAGTTTATAGAAAGAAGAAATTCTAAAACGCTTTGGAAATACGAAACAATGTCCGCCATTATTCTGGCTTTCTGATCATTCCACCTGGCAGAAAAGCATTTATATGATGTACTTCAGTCATAAGAAAAGAGATCAAGCTGACAGAACCAATACAGAGTCAATTAAAAATCTTTNAATAATTAATTTCATTTTGTTTTTAAATTCTACAGTGGACCACAAAGTTCCATTTCAGAAATTAATTCGACTGATGTTGAGGTTTACTCTGATGGAGTAGTATGGTGGGCCATACCCACTTCATTAATTGGTAAATGTTATTTCAATTATGATGATTATCCATTGGATGCAGCAAAATGCAAAGTCAGTTTGGAAACTTGGACTAACAGAGGTAGTGATGTCTATTTGTTCGCTCCTGATCCTGAACCGTATCTGGAATATTTTAACAACGGTAATCCTTATTGGAATATGAATGACTGTCAGCTAGATAAAAGAGACATGCAATACCAAAATAACTTTTATCCAATAGTAGAATTGTCAATGTTACTTACAAGACGACAACCAATTGCACAATATCAGTTACAGTGGATAATTTCTGTTATTGTTGTATTATTGACTCTGTGTATGTTTTGGATTCCGGCAGACATCAGGCAGAAACTAACATTAGGATGTGTGGTGATGATAATATTAACCGTTAGCCTTGTTACTATCACATCAACTGTAAAAGTACCTCAAGTCGCTGAACTTATAGGTAAGATATTAATAATTTAATTAATATTGCGCCTAGAACAATGCCTCTTTTGCAATTTAAAATATTTATAGAATTAACAATGTTCTAGTTCAATGCTTTTCAAATATGGTCCAAGGCGCGCTGGTGTGCTCCAAAAGTTAACTAAATTCTTTACAAATATCCTGCAAGTATATTTTAAAACTGAGAAACAATTTTTGCAAAATAGAAAGATCGTGGATATAAATAAATCCATGATAAATTAACAGTTAAATTAGATCTATAGAGCTTCAGTTGATATAGTACACAACTATTTTATAATTTAAGCTATATTAATATATTTTTAATTTTCTATATGAAGGGCACTGCACACTTTAACAACTGTTTTTCTGCATCATAAATAATGTTAAATACTACAGTTTATAGTAAGATTTATAAGCAGAATTTAGAAATTTGCACATCTTAAATAAAATCATTTGCGTATCCTGCAAAGTGTAGTTTTCAAATCATCTTTAATAATTATAAAAATTAAATATAAATATATTTTTGTTTATAATATATATATTATATACAATTATTTACAAATACAAATTTTTAAGAAACAACTAATTACAAATTCTCAGCAGAACGATTTTGAGATGCAGCAGTCATCCACATCTTTTAGGTAAATTCATTATGAAGATTTAATATTTAATTATGATTTGAAAATCATGTTTATCATTGATTTTTATGAATTTTTCTGTTTACTGTTTTCTCCCTGTATGGATTAAGAGAGTTACTTTTCAAGCTCTTTGTGAATTCGGCAGGCATACGATGGAGGCTCAAGAGTTGTGTGGGACATTGCACCCGAAAATGACCTGCTCGGACTCGAACTATGAGCTATGGTTTAGAAAAAATTGACTTAATCATTGTAACTGGCGTCTCCGTACATACTTGAAATCATTTTTCTTCTAAAATATCGGAGGCCGTAAATTTACGCACACCCACCATTAATTAGCAACACGTTGCTCGGCTGGACATGCAAAGCTTTTGCTGCTTTAAATATTGTTTACTTTGCAATATGCAAACGAATGGAACTATAAAATCCTGTACAGTCTCTGCATTGTTCAAAACGCGAAGTTATAACCTACCTCAGACACTGAAGAAACCGATTCTTTCGCACTTGGATGCAGTAATGACAGACTGACAACGATTACTTTCAGGAAAGATCGAATTTTCCAGGGCTTTGGAGTCGCGTAAAAATCTACCGACTCCAACTCCGACTTTTTCTTATTATCCGACTTCGACCAGGGGCGGATTTGTTACCGAAAGAAACTCGGAAATTCTGATGTTATCACGTGACCTCAGAATAAAAGATTCAATACATAGAGTTCTAATAAAGATAGAGCGTAGAAACTTTTTATTCCAAAGCTAAAAGACTTCTAATTTAATTTTAAAAAATATATTTTTTACTTAAATAATTTGTAACCCATCTCCACCAACACAAAAATTAGACATTATAACGCGGTGATAAAACCTCGAGCACTTTATGCAGCGGAAGGTATTGCTACTCTTAAAATGGGGAAAATAGAAAATACGGAGAAAAAAGAGAGGAAAATCCTTCGAAAACTTCTGGAGCCGAAAACAGATGAACGTGGTAACTACGGGCTAAGGAGCAATAAAGAGCTCTGTCAAAAAAATCCCGAGACTCTCGGATACAATTCGGAGAAGGCGAGTAAGCTTCTTTGGACATATAAAGAAAATGGGGGAAAATAGGCTAACAAAGCTAATTTTTACGTATTTCGACAACCAAAAGAATAAGAATCAATGGACTAATGACACTCAAAAAGACGCGGCAGAAATGGGCATATCTGAAGATATCCAGAACAGGGAAAGGTTTAGAAATAAAGAACTTCGAGGGTTTTCAGAAAAAGGAAACTAACAGACGTGGAAAAATCTTCACTCGGGAGCAAAGACAACGGCGGAGCGAGAGAATGAAGAGGTATTGGAAAGAAAGGAAGAAGAACAAAGGGAAGGGAAGAGGGAAGAGCGAGTCGTAATTAGTTGTTTGTACGTGGTCCAAAGATGGCCGGAATCGACGCGAAAAGAAGAATTCGTAACCGAAAGTTTCGTCGACTCATTAAGTTATTAAAATAAAAATAATATTTTTTTCGCAATAAATAAGTACAAACCAATTATTATCGAAGTTTATTGCGAGTTATAAAGAAAATAATGTACCGTACAGTACAGTGGTGCCTCGTATAACGTACTTAATCCGTTCCGGGTGTACGTCCGTTAAGTGAAAAGTCCGTTATACGAAACGCATTTTCCCATAGAAATACGTGTTAAAACATGTAATTCGTTTCGCGACATAAAATAACCGTACCATAAAAAAAATTAAAATGGAGCAGTCACCAATTATGCCGGGTGGTCAGATGTTGCGAGGATGAAGTGGAGGAACACTTTCTTTACACATTCATACAGATACAGACTTTTTACACATCGCAGCGGGTCTCTTTTTATCGTTTTTTAATCGGAGTCAGATTCAGGAGAGGTTACCGGAGCTTGCGGGATCATCTCCTGTCGTTCCATTCTTTGTTTTTTGGCAGCTGGCTTCTTGAAAAACACGTCCAAGGTGGTCTGTTTCTCTCTCTTCTTCAATACCTGTCGGAAATGACGGGCAAGGGTGTCATTGTAGAGGTCATTGATCCTGTTGGCCTCGGCTCTGTTTGGATAATGAGTGTTGGTAAACTCCCGAACCTCTCCCCATTTGACAATGAACTTTTTGTCAACTTTCACTTTTTCTGATGATGTCTCGCTTTGTTTCGATTGAAATCATCTTTCTGTTTTTTAGCAGCCACGATTTGCGCAACACTCGAATAAATGTAAATACCCTGCACAGAGGCGATGTACGAAATAAACAAGGGAGCGAGCCGAATTCCAACGGGCGATCTTTACTAGAGATATATTAATAATATATTCTAATAATAGACTACTAATATATATCTATATATAAAAATGGACGTGTGTGTCCGTATATTTCACTTTTCCGCCAAAACTACACATCGCACGTGAATGGTGTTTGCATGTGGTAGTAGCCCCAAGTCTCCATTCGTGCATAGGGGTGGTTGCATCTCGATAGCTATAAGGGTGCGGGAGATATGGGGTTGAAAGTGGTTGAAAGTGGCTTTCTATTTCGAATGTTTTGTTCGAATTTGTTCGAATTAAATTCGAACATAAAATTCGAATATTGGTTCGATTATAGAACGATTGTAAACGTTCCAGAAACGTTGAAAATAGTTCGTTTGACTAAACGTAAAAATTCTCTAATTAGTCTGGA
>NW_019386031.1:76912-85059 GCF_000671375.1 Centruroides sculpturatus
TTTTCTTTTTCTAATTCAAATTTAATATTTTCTTTTATTTCATTAGCTTTATTTATAATTGTTTTTTCATCTGTCTTTCTTTTATCAAATATTATAATACAATCATCTACATACCTGCTATAAAATTCTATTCCTTCTATATTTCTAATCTGTTCATCTATTTGTATCATTGATATTTCTGCCAGTTTTGGACCTATGCAATAATTTATTATTGTCAATTTTAGAATTTTAAAAATTATTGTCGGGAAACTAAGTTTGTTTATTGTTTAAATTTTAGAAATTGTTTGTTAAATACCTGCTGAGGAGGGACATACAAGTCCGAAATGCAAATTGTATGTGTCCAGGTAATCATAAATAAACCAATTTTAATCTGTGTGACTGTGTTGCTATAATTTTATACACCAGTATAATAAGTCCTATTAATAGAAATACACGGTTATGGTGTTTGAAAGAACAATTTGATTAAATTAGGACATTGACGCAGATTAATTAACAAAAACCTATTTAAATGGATCTATTTATAGTTATATTATTTCAGTATTTATCGTAATCATTAAATAATTAATTTCATTTTATTTTTAAATTCTACAGTGGACCACAAAGTTCCATTTCAGAAATTAATTCGACTGATGTTGAGGTTTACTCTGATGGAGACGTATTCTGGGCCATACCCACTTCATTAATTGGTAAATGTTATTTCAATTATGATGATTATCCATTGGATGTAGCAAAATGCAAAGTCAGTTTGGAAACTTGGACTAACAGAGGTAGTGATGTCAATTTGTTCATTCCTAATCCTGAACCGTATCTGGAATATTTTAACAACGGTAATCCTTATTGGAATATGAAAGACTGTCAGATAGATAAAAGAGACATGCAATACCTAAATAACTTTTATCCAATAGTAAAATTGACATTGTTACTTACAAGACGACAACCAATTGCACAATATCAGTTACAGTGGATAATTTCTGTTATTGTTGTATTATTGACTCTGTGTATGTTTTGGATTCCGGCAGACATCAGGCAGAAACTAACATTAGGATGTGTGGTGATGATAATATTAACCGTTAGTCTTGTTACTATCACATCAACTGTAAAAGTACCTCAAGTCGCTGAACTTATAGGTAAGATATTAATAATTTAATTAATATTGCGCCTAGAACAAAGTCTCTTTTGCAATTTAAAATATTTACAGAATTAACAATGTTCTAGTTGAATGTTTTTCAAATGCGGTCCAAGGCGCGCTGGTGTGCTCCAAAAGATAACTAAATTCTCCACAAATATCCTGAAAGTAGGCCTATATTTTAAAACTGAGAAACAATTTTTGCAAAACAGAAAGATCGTGGATGTAATAAATCTATGATAAATTAACAGTTAAATTAGATCTATAGAGCTTCAGTTAATATAGTACACAACTATATATAATTTAAGCTATATTAATATATCTTTAATTTTCTATATGAAGGGCAGCGCACACTTTAACAACTGTTTTTCTGCATCATAAATAATGTTAAATACTACAGTTTATAGTAAGATTTATAAGCAGAATTTAGAAATTTGCACATGTTAAATAAAATCATTTGCGTATCCTGTAAAGGGTAGTTTCAAACCATCTTTAATAATTATAAAAACTAAATATATATATATTTTTGTATATAATATATATATATTATATACAATTATTTACAAATACAAATTTTTAAGAAACAACTAATTACAAATTCTCAGCAGAACGATTTTGAGATGCAGCAGTCATCCACATCTTTTAGGTAAATTCATTATGAAGATTTAATATTTAATTATGATTTGAAAATCATGTTTATCATTGATTTTTATGAATTTTTCTGTTTACTGTTTTCTCCCTGTATGGATTAAGAGAGTTACTTTTCAAGCTCTTTGTGAATTCGGCAGGCATACGATGGAGGCTCAAGTTGTGTGGGACATTGCACCCGAAAATGACCTGCTCGGACTCGAACTATGAGCTATGGTTTAGAAAAAATTGACTTAATCATTGTAACTGCCGTCTCCGTACATACTTGAAAGCGTTTTTCTTCTAAAGTATCGGAGGTCGTAAATTTACGCGCACCCACCATTAATTAGCAACACGTTGCTCGGTTGGACATACAAAGCTTTTGCTGCTTTAGATATTGTTTAGTTGGCAATATGCAAACGAATAGAACTATAAAATCCTGTACAGTCTCTGCATAAAACGCGAAGTTAGAACTTACCTCAGACACTCTGAAGAAACAGGTTCTTTCGCGTTTGGATGCAGTAATGACAGGCTGACAATGACTACTTTCAGAAAAGTTCGATTTTGTTGTCGGATTGTCATAACCTGATATGTTCGTGGAAACTGCAGAAATGTGGAACGAGCGAAAAGGCCAATCTGTATTTCGACGAACTGCTAGCAAAAGGTTTATATTACATGGGTTCATACAAGAGAAAGAGAAAGTTTGGACAGAAGCTCAATAGCGGAAGGTGATTTTGTCTGACAAATCATCTTTGTCCTATATAGAAATTTAGGATGTACAGTCATTCGTCGGCCAAACAAAAGACTCACTCAAAACTGTGATGCAGGAAGTCAACTTTCCAAGCAAGGTTCAAATGTGAGGTTCAAGTTTTAGCATTTTGGCATTGGTGGTTCAGCTCTTTTCTGATGGGACTTTCAATCTTATCAGGCAATTCTTGAACAGCATTTACTGTCTTCCATAGCCCATCTTCGGCCGCAGAGAGGTGCGATCTTTCAGCGAGATCCCGCCAAGCCGCATATTGTGCGCTCCATTAGTGCTTGGCTTTCCCAAAATCAGGCCCAAGTTCTCATGATTCAAATTCGCTCTATCTCAGTCCGATCAAGGATCTTTCGCGTGTTCTCGAGAAACAGGTGCTGAAATGCAAATTGCAATAAGAGATCAGCTGAAAACGAATCTTTAAGAAGTATGGACCAACGTTCTACAAGTCATTTTCCGTGACTAGGTGAGGTGCCAACGTGTACGCTGCAAAGTGAAGATCCACAAAGTTGTAATTGTATGTGAATGCTGAGTGTGCAAAAACATATAGCTTACTAAATTTATTTTAGAGGAATAATGCTTTAAGGTGTGTATTGGAGACTCCTGTTACAAAAATTGAGCCAATGTTTTTGTAAGCCGTAGCTCAAGTAGTTTAATTTATTTACTAATTAAGCGAAGTTGCAAAGGAGTCCAGTTTTTTTTACCATTTATCACAATCACGAATGCAGTGCGTGTATATTTATTGCTACGGAAAATAGAAATAGATCCATAGTAAGATATGTCTGATATCTGAAGAATAATTTACCAAAAAAATTTTAGTTTAATTCAATTTCATAAAAACTTTTGAAAATTTTTAGTGATTTACGATTCGAAATTATTTATTTTAGCTTCTAACATTTTAATTTAATGTTTATCGTTCTAGCTAAACCTATTCACAACACAATGTTCGTCGTCTTAGTGGCTATTGTATTCGAGGTCATCATCATTAATTTTCGATACATTCAAGACTATGAACCGCCCGAATTTATCCTCAACATATTTTCAGGAACCATTGCTAAATTATTAATAATTAATTCAGTTCGCACGGAAGAGAAACCAATGGACAAAGTGAATTTGTACGAAAATCAAGACGAATTGGCTCCTCTTCAACGACTAACGAAAAACGAAAACTGGCAAATAATTGCTCAAATTGTAGATAGAATATTGTTCATTTTTTACGTTCTATTGCTTAGTTCTATACCTAAAACAATATAAATTTAAATTTTAAGTGTTTTCTTCTAATTTACACATAGATGATTATTAGGAATGTTCTTTTAATTGCAAAATATGTTTTATTAAGTTTATTGTATGCTTATGTATGTAGTTAATAATATGTCATTACTAAATATCTGAAAGAAACGTTACTGTCAATTGTTTTGACATGCGGATTCGAGTCCAACTAGGATGCCCATGACTTTTTATGGTTAATAAAGTTGCGACACAGTTTCACTTCCTTGTAACTTAGTTATGTAATTAGAAAATATGAACAAAACAGCGCTAAAATCTATCCTTAAAACAACTAGCAGCCATTTTTTTCATCAACGAGCGAATGCCAGTTTCCTGTAGAGGTATACACAAATAATTATGCACCATTAATAAATATATTAACCTACTTTTTATCAGCATTTACAATTTTTTGAATAAAATTCATCTCTATCCTTAATATTAAGTTTTTTATCATTTTATGTTAATTAATAATATAAAAGTTATTATTTTATAACATCTCGTGACGTCATGTTGCCGGGAATGTTTCGCAACTTGTTGCTGTATTTTTTTGTTTTTAAGAAACAATAAGACGTTTGCACAGTTAAAAAAACGAACCTGTCCATGTACTTTTTTCCTTTTTTTACTTTTTCGGGTTAAGAAATCTCAAAACGTCAACTACCGGAGAATTTGATACTATTCAACTACCGTGTTATAAAGTAAAAGTATATTAAATTGATAATGAAATTGTATTTTTCTTTTTTGAGATTAAATTAAGCTTATTGTTTGCATTTGTAGTCCTACAGGAAAATCACGAGATTAAAAATGAAGGCCTTTAAAACGTTAGACACACCGAAAATACATTTTTAAAACTAAAAATTGCTATCTTCGCCTACGTTTTGTACCAATGTCGGATAGACACAACAGTTAAACACAGTATTTGACTTTATTTATGTTCTTTAGTCGTATAATTACTAATTTATTTCTTAGCGGGTAGCTACATTCACATTTTTTTCAAAAGTTGTCGGTCTTAAATTCTAAATCTCTAGTACTCGGTGCTAAATTAGGTTCGTATCCAAAAGTTTATCGTAAAATTAATCAGGGAGGTATCGCCATCGTAATATCCAGTATTAAATAATACAGTCGGACTCATTCGCTCATTTATTCAGACTCTGGTTCCCATCTTCAATGTCTGTCAGTTACCAACCGGTGGATAACACCTCCGAACATACACTTGTCTGTATTTTCTTTGCATGACTAAATAGCACTATCCGTATAAGTTTCAGCATTGTTTTTCAAACATCCCTTATATCGGTAGCCAGAAACTTTCACAGGAAAGCTTCTATAAATTGTAGTGTGTACTAGTATATCTATTGTACCACATCCAATTTAGCCATTATTCAAAATTATCGAGTGACATTTCCACTTTCCAGGACGAGGATCTAAGGGTTGGATTTTGGAAAGCGATGTCGGTGTTATGTGTTGTTTACGGCGTGATATGTAAGTGAATGGATGCGATGAACAAATTAGATAATGATTCAGTTTTTAATGTTATCATGAAGGGTGTTAGTAAGGAAGTTGTAATGAATATGAAGAAACAACAGAATATTCACTTTATGAACTTCGCGCTAACAGATACATTAAATAATACATACTTACCTCATGCTGAGAATGTCGTAATCAAAATGGTGCTAACACTAAAGCGAGGTTGGTTGATACATTAACCTGCGTCAATCTTTTATTACATGGCAGATCGAAGATGTTCTAGTTAAACTGAAGACTGTAATAATCTTTTATTCTAATTGAACCATGATTAATTTTTCTTAATTAAATTTTCTTAATTAAATATAATTTCGATCGTAGAAGTCACACTGAATTATTAATGTTTAAAAGTAGAGATAAATGCATAGCACTTACAATACTTGAAATTATCTCCATTGTTGTCGATAAGTATTGTTTTTTAATAATAAGAGTCGAAACAACTGTTGGAATGATTGTTTATGTCTTAAGTTTTTTAATTATGTAAAACATTTCGAGATATATGAATATTAAGTTTTTGTGTTAAAATAACTGTAATTATATAAGCTTTTTAAATAATTTATGATGATATAAATAAGTTTAGTTTAAATATTTAAATTTATTTATATTATTTATAAATGAAGTGCTGAATTAACTGTTACGGTAATTCAAATGTCCACCGTCTCATTATTAGAATTCTACATTTCTAAACATCATCTTAACATCATTACAAAATAGAAATTTTCATTTATTTTTCAAATTATTTTTTAAATATATCATCGTTTATATTCTCACGTTCATATAGACTCAAAAATTTTGATGAGAGGTTTATGAGTTAGGGAGATTGATGCTATTAAATCTTCTTGGTAAACATGGTACTGTACTGTATGTGAGGTTTGCCGATTGGGGAGAAAGTGTCGCGACAATCGAGCGGTCAGCACTGTCGTGTGGGAGTGAAAAAACTTACTGAGACAGGTCCTCCATCGCAAACTATTTATTAAATATAAAAATTTCGCTTACAACTACTGTTTTTCTTCGGCGTAAGGCCTATCCGTAGAGTGAATCAGTTTGTAAATAAAGTTCAATCTTTTCTACGATCTTCTCTCCTTTTGGCGAAGATGATGAAGAAAACGTCGGCTCCGGGGCGCACAGCACAACTTGAAATGATGATTATCGTAGCAGATTACCCTTGGCGAAACTTGCTGGAACGGGATGGGGAAAACTTCTTTCGGAACGACGACCAAATTCCCGTTGTTGAACCGCAGGAATAATCCAGAAGCGGAGCACACCGAACTTAGAACCAAGAACGTCACAATTTTTTGCGCGGTTTTTATAAGTTTTTTCTGGGTTCCAGATCGAACATTTCGATAGGTCGATTCCGATCTACCCCCTCTCTCTAATTGGTCCCCCTCCTCGTTACGAATTGTAACGAGATCGGTGCCCAGATCGTGGGGTGAGTCAACTCCGATTGACAATTTGATTCCTATCGAAGACGTTCGATCTAAGTACTCAAATTCATCCATTGTTTTAACCTGAGTAGTTCGATTTTCTTAGAAATTTTTACAGATATGTCCTTATATGGAGATAAAATATTCATTTTGCGTTTGATGGTTTCTTTTTACAATATAAAATAATCATTATAATTATAATTTTTTTTTTCATTCGAAATTAAAATATTTTTCGTGCACGAATTTCGATCCACTTCCGGAGCCTCACATGTACAGTACATGTGTCGTATTTTGAGTGGGGAGGACTTAATAAACTGGAATCTATGCAAAAAACGTAATATTTTCCAGAGGTGGTTTCATTCTAGTATACATTTAAAATGAAACAAAAAAAAATTAAAATAGATTTTCTTTAATGAGACAGTGTTGAGCTGAGTTGATACTGGCACTGATACAGATGCAGGATCATTGAGAGTGATCACTGACCCAGCAATCACTAATCAGGCATTAATTTCGGCTAATGTAATCTCAAATTTTCAGATTGCCTCACTACTGTTCGATGTGCAGCTGGCACTACTTGCTACATAAACACTGTTGCGCGTCAGGATTAAGTGTATTCTAACCTAATCCACTCTGTCATCCGGCAATATCACTAATCCAGCATACTGCAGGTCTCGAGGATGCCGTATTAGTGATAGTCGACCTATACTAAAAATTGAATTGTAACTTCGATCTGGTCAGAAGAGAATTATGTGTTAAGTGACCTCTGAGTTTAGATTTTGTTCGCATGTTTTTGTTCCTTCAAACCTTACCTTCTAAAAGCTTCAATGTCGTCATTTTTTCCAAAGTAGAAAAAGATGGATTGCAATTGGTAATTGAACAACTAATGCAAGATAAATGAACTAAAAACAGAAACTGTGTATCATGGTAGACCCTTAACTAACAGTGCACTGTTTGATAGTTCTCTCAGACAGTATAAAATGTGCGAATTCATCGTTTAATTAAACAAATGGTTTTCATGAATAGGGGTTGATATTTTCAATAATAAATTAGTCGTTTACTTAGCATTGAATGAATATACAGCCCAAGATACACAAATTCTTCTTCATTTTAACTTTATGTGCCATTCATATCTGAATTCTGACTCGTGAGTGAATTGTTAAGTAGCTAATCAATCTGATTACGAAAAAAATGGACCATATTAAAACTTAAATTTCCTTGAATGAGAAGGTAGTCACTGAAAAAGGTACATATTTCGTTTAAGGATCTGTTGCAAACAGGAGATAGAGCTTACTTCATATAAGATGTGTCGACAAGTTCCTAAATGTGTATTATTTATTTCATTCATAAAACAATGATTGTTGATTTGTTCATTTGCATTTCAAATTTTCAGATAAATTTCATTTCAAGTCACAAAACTCTTCGTATGCTC
>NW_019386031.1:85798-123680 GCF_000671375.1 Centruroides sculpturatus
GGGGGGCATGATTTTGTTCACCCCGTTTGAAGCCCAATAATTTCTGTGGTCAGAGTGGTCAGAATCGGAGTCAGATGGTTTAATACAGGAGTTAGTTATTTAGCGTTAAAGTTGTTGAACTAAATCGTGTCCCCGTATACATTCTAACATTTTAGGCCAGAACATCTTAATGGGTTTTACTGTACTATTATAAAATGGTTAAAAAGCTTACTTTGAAGTTAGAGACGAGTTTTATTTTATTTTTTTCTAATTTTAAATGCTAATAACGAGTAAAATATTCATTAAGAGGTATGACACATGACCACTTTTAGGTCTTCACCCTGTCGACCTTTAATTAAGAACAAAAATTTAATAGTATTAATGCCCCTTTATACGCAAGCTACAGTGCCACATTTCGTTTCTTAAACTTTACCCATTCTGAGATATTGTTTAATATCTCAGAAAGAAAATAAAGAAATTAAACAAATTAGATGCCAACACACACGCGCGCGAATTTTTTCTTTTACTGTCTTTTTTGAGGGGTTCGGGAGGTCTCCAAACGTGTAGATTTGCAAAAAAATAAAACTTGGAGGGTCAAATTTGACACGATTCCAATACTTTTCCATTTTATATACATAAGAAGTTGGTAATTAAAAAGGAGTCGGAGTCGGCGAACTTTTTGACGACTCCGACTCCGGCTAAAACACCAAAACTCCACGACTCCGACTCCGACTCCACAGCCCTGGAATTTTCTGTTGGATTGTCATAACCTGATATGTTCGTGGAAGCTGCAGAAATGTGGAACGAACGAAAAGGTCAATCTTATCTCGACGAACTGCTAGCTAAAGGTTTACATTATATGGGTTACGGTTTGTACAAGAGAAAGCGAAAGCCCATTTTGACGCCAGTGCAGCAAAAGAAGAGGTTTGCATGGAGTAAGGATCACCTGTCTTGGACAGAAGCTCAATAGCGGTTTCGGGATAAATCGTCTGGACGTACGATTTCCCGCGCTTTTCCTGGTTTTGAACGATTAACGGCGGTCGTCACGGAAACGTGGATCAGGCGATGTTGGTAGTTTTGGAACTCGACCGCGGATTGGCTAGAAAACTTCGTACGACCAGCGGACGTCCGATAGCGCTACTAAACGCTGATTGGTGGAATTAAATTCGTCTCAATCCGTATAAAAGGATTGAGATTAGGCGGGAAGTTTAGTTCGCCAAAGACATATTCAGGCAACTCAAGTTTGATTAGCTTCGCATAAAAAGGTTGTTTCGTCTCGCTGTGCGGTAACTAACGTCTGAAGGAATACGTTGCAAGGAGTCCTTTTCGACGGACCTGTTGTGGTGGTTTAATTGACGTTTGAACTTTGCTATATCTGAATTATTGTAATTGTTTTATTTTTGTAACGTCATAACTGTATGTAAGTTTTAATCGTTAATATAAACGTTTGTGAATTGTGAACAAGTGGTTTGTGAACTTGACTAGCAAAAGATTATTTTGTCTCACAAATCATCTTTGCCCTATGTAGAAATTTAGGACGTACAGTCATCCAGTCGGCAGGACAAAAGACTCGCTCAAAACAGAAGCAAAAAGTCAACTTTCCAAGCACGGTTCAAGTTTTAGCATTCTGGCATTGGTGGTTTGGCTCCTTTCTGATGGGACTGCCAATCTTATCAGGCAATTCTTGAACAACATTTACTGTCGTCCATAGCCCATCTTCGGCCGCATAGAGGTACGATTTTTCAGCGAAATCCCGCCAAGCCGCATACTGTGCGCTCCATTAGTGCTTGGCTTTCCCAAAATACTGCCCAAGTTCTCATGATTCAAATTCGCTCTATCTCAGTCCGATCAACGATCTTTCGCGTGTTCTCGAGAAACAGGTGCTGTAATGCAAATCGGAATTAGAAATCAACTGAAAACGATTCTTCAAGAAACATGGACCAACATTCTACAAGATGTTTTCCGTGACTAGGCGAGATGCCAACGTGTACGCTGCAAAGTGAAGATCCACGAAGTGGTAATTGCATGTGAATGCTGAGTGTGCATAAATTTATGGTCTCCTAAATTTATTTTAGAGGAATAATGATTTCAGGTGTGTATTGGAGACTCCTGTTACAAAAATTGAGCCAATTTTTTTGTAAGCCGTAGCTCAAGTAGTTTAATTTATTTACTAATTAAACGAAGTTGCAAAGGAGTCCAGTTTTCTTACCATTTATCACAATCACGAATGCAGTGCGTGTATATTTATTGCCACTGAAAATAGAAATAGATCCACAGTAAGATATGTCTGATATCTGAAGAATAATTTACCAAAAAAATTTTAGTTTAATTCAATTTCATAAAAACTTTTGAAAATTTTTAGTGATTTATGATTCGAAATTATTTATTTTAGCTTCTAACATTTTAATTTAATGTTTATCGTTCTAGCTAAACCTATTCACAACACAATGTTCGTCGTCTTAGTGGCTATTGTATTCGAGGTCATCATCATTAATTTTCGATACATTCAAGACTATGAACCGCCCGAATTTATCCTCAACATATTTTCAGGAACCATTGCTAAATTATTAATAATTAATTCAGTTCGCACGGAAGAGAAACCAATGGACAAAGTGAATTTGTACGAAAATCAAGACGAATTGGCTCCTCTTCAACGACTAACGAAAAACGAAAACTGGCAAATAATTGCTCAAATTGTAGATAGAATATTGTTCATTTTTTACGTTCTATTGCTTAGTTCTATACCTAAAACAATATAAATTTAAATTTTAAGTGTTTTCTTCTAATTTACACATAGATGATTATTAGGAATGTTCTTTTAATTGCAAAATATGTTTTATTAAGTTTATTGTATGCTTATGTATGTAGTTAATAATATGTCATTACTAAATATCTGAAAGAAACGTTACTGTCAATTGTTTTGACATGCGGATTCGAGTCCAACTAGGATGCCCATGACTTTTTATGGTTAATAAAGTTGCGACACAGTTTCACTTCCTTGTAACTTAGTTATGTAATTAGAAAATATGAACAAAACAGCGCTAAAATCTATCCTTAAAACAACTAGCAGCCATTTTTTTCATCAACGAGCGAATGCCAGTTTCCTGTAGAGGTGTACACAAATAATTATGCACCATTAATAAAGATATTAACCTACTTTTTATCAGCATTTACAATTTTTTGAATAAAATTCATCTCTATCCTTAATATTAAGTTTTTTATCATTTTATGTTAATTAATAATATAAAAGTTATTATTTTATAACATCTCGTGACGTCATGTTGCCGGGAATGTTTCGCAACTTGTTGCTGTATTTTTTTGTTTTTAAGAAACAATAAGACGTTTGCACAGTTAAAAAAAACGAACCTGTCCATGTACTTTTTTCCTTTTTTTACTTTTTCGGGTTAAGAAATCTCAAAACGTCAACTACCGGAGAATTTGATACTATTCAACTACCGTGTTATAAAGTAAAAGTATATTAAATTGATAATGAAATTGTATTTTTCTTTTTTGAGATTAAATTAAGCTTATTGTTTGCATTTGTAGTCCTACAGGAAAATCACGAGATTAAAAATGAAGGCCTTTAAAACGTTAGACACACCGAAAATACATTTTTAAAACTAAAAATTGCTATCTTCGCCTACGTTTTGTACCAATGTCGGATAGACACAACAGTTAAACACAGTATTTGACTTTATTTATGTTCTTTAGTCGTATAATTACTAATTTATTTCTTAGCGGGTAGCTACATTCACATTTTTTTCAAAAGTTGTCGGTCTTAAATTCTAAATCTCTAGTACTCGGTGCTAAATTAGGTTCGGATCCAAAAGTTTATCGTAAAATTAATCAGGGAGGTATCGCCATCGTAATATCCAGTATTAAATAATACAGTCGGACTCATTCGCTCATTTATTCAGACTCTGGTTCCCATCTTCAATGTCTGTCAGTTACCAACCGGTGGATAACACCTCCGAACATACACTTGTCTGTATTTTCTTTGCATGACTAAATAGCACTATCCGTATAAGTTTCAGCATTGTTTTTCAAACATCCCTTATATCGGTAGCCAGAAACTTTCACAGGAAAGCTTCTATAAATTGTAGTGTGTACTAGTATATCTATTGTACCACATCCAATTTAGCCATTATTCAAAATTATCGAGTGACATTTCCACTTTCCAGGACGAGGATCTAAGGGTTGGATTTTGGAAAGCGATGTCGGTGTTATGTGTTGTTTACGGCGTGATATGTAAGTGAATGGATGCGATGAACAAATTAGATAATGATTCAGTTTTTAATGTTATCATGAAGGGTGTTAGTAAGGAAGTTGTAATGAATATGAAGAAACAACAGAATATTCACTTTATGAACTTCGCGCTAACAGATACATTAAATAATACATACTTACCTCATGCTGAGAATGTCGTAATCAAAATGGTGCTAACACTAAAGCGAGGTTGGTTGATACATTAACCTGCGTCAATCTTTTATTACATGGCAGATCGAAGATGTTCTAGTTAAACTGAAGACTGTAATAATCTTTTATTCTAATTGAACCATGATTAATTTTTCTTAATTAAATTTTCTTAATTAAATATAATTTCGATCGTAGAAGTCACACTGAATTATTAATGTTTAAAAGTAGAGATAAATGCATAGCACTTACAATACTTGAAATTATCTCCATTGTTGTCGATAAGTATTGTTTTTTAATAATAAGAGTCGAAACAACTGTTGGAATGATTGTTTATGTCTTAAGTTTTTTAATTATGTAAAACATTTCGAGATATATGAATNCAATGGACAAAATGAATTTGTACGAAAATCAAGACGAATTGGCTCCTCTTCAACGACTAACGAAAAACGAAAACTGGCAAATAATTGCTCAAATTCTGGATAGAATATTGTTCATTTTTTATGTACTATTACTATGTTCTATACCTAAAACAATATAAACTTGAATTTTGATGACTTTATTCAAATTCAAACATTGAAGAATATTAAATATAATAGTGTGTGTATACTATTCAGTTTTCTTTAGTTTTAAATTCACAGAAAATTATAATACAAACGGGTCAGATGGCCCAGACAATTAAAGAGTAAGTTTACTGCTTTGAATAACCGGAATCGAATCTGGTAGAGCAACCAGGGAATTTTTCGTAGGTTGTTTTTCTTAAAAATGCCTAATCCCGTCCCAAGCCACCTGGCTGCCCCTATTGTAGGCATGGTGAAATTCATGATGAGCATGACTAATAACTCATCCATATTTTGCTAGATATGGAGTTTTCCATGATCCATGAAAAACTCCATATTTTGCTAGCAGTCTCTAGCGGCCAACATTAGTAAATGTAACGAGAGTAATTGCACCGAAACACACAATATGGCAATGTTTTACATGTGTCATTCATGAATTCCAGTATGTCTCCCATGCAATGAGTTACAACTAACATATCCTTGTATGAATACGTACACATACCAGGCACACACACGTAAATTAAAGTATCGTTTATATGTTTCGCATTTTCACATTTATTTTAAAAAGTCCTGGAATTATTACAATGTTCAATATTAACATAGAACTAAAGACTGTTAGTTTATATACGAAAATTCAAAAATAAATTTATAAAAAAGTACAATTATAATCATATTACTAGGGCACCCGAGTCTTGACTATGCAACAATTACTTAGAAATTTATTACCCTTAATCAGATATGATCTTCCGAAAAGATTAGAGTTTCTCGAAAGAAGAGTTGTAAATGGAATGCCGCTTATTATGTATTTGAATGTCTGGTCTAAATTATAATGTTGTATTCAGAAAATTAATGATTTTATTAGCTGTTTTACATAAATACACATTTTAATAATATGTAACGTAACGCGTTTGTATATACAGTACTGTATACTCTTGTGTATACTGTATATACGTTTCCAAAATGCCTTATAACAGTTTGCTGTGATATCTGTGTACTTATGCATGTAGATGAGTGAGCCATAATATAACTTGCAGTACTGTGTTGTTTGTGTTTTTCTGTTCTACAAACATGTATTATGGAGATTATTAAGGATTAAGGAGAGGTCCACTCTACCATCCGTCTTTCGGATGGTAGAGTGGACCTCTCCTTAAAAGTCTGGTGGATTTTCCAGTTTCTCATAACAATGAGAGAAATTCTAAAACGCTTTGGAAATACGAAACAATGTCCGCCATTATTCTGGCTTTCTGATCATTCCACCTGGCAGAAAAGCATTTATATGATGTACTTCAGTCATAAGAAAAGAGATCAAGCTGACAGAACCAATACAGAGTCAATTAAAAATCTTTTCTTGATCAAATAATACTGTAAATCTATAATAACTTATATACAATATTGTTAAATTATAGGAACTAAATTTTCAAACCAAGAATTAATTGTACAACAGATGAAAACAGCAAAAAGAAATTTGAATGTAGGCCTAATTGAGTTTACTTTATCAATGTACAGCTGTAGGTGGTTAATCTACCTGAAAAATGTAATAATTGTAATTTTTAAAATATATAGTCTTTATTATAATTGAAGTTTTAGAAATGTTTTAAATATTTGATATCTATGGTATAATAAGCCCTAATATACTATTTACAAGTGTTTTATTTATGTACAAACAATTATTTTAAATAGTATTAATGTAAGGACAAACAGCAGACATTTTAATAATAACCTATAAATTGTTAGGGCAGAATATCATTCAGATACTAGTACAACAGTACGCAGGTGATTGTCATCAAAGATACCATTATCGAGGGGTGTTTGTTGATTCTGTTTTCTGGATTCAATCTGACGTATAACAATGGCTGCGTATAAACTTTACACGATGTTTCTGTGTATTTTACCCTTCCTAGCGAAGGGAAATCTTAACGACGGTTATCAGCATTTACTCGAAGAAATTGATACTGTTACAGAAATGGAATTAGAGGTATTTGGTAATGAAACGATTATGGATCATTATCGAAGGTTAAGACAACATTTAACAGCAGATTATGACGTTAATGCTCGCCCTGTTAAGTACAACACTAACGTCACAGAAGTTCATGTGTTTATAGATCCTTTATCTATCATGAACGTGGTAAGATTTCTATTTGTTTCGGTTTGGATAATTGTATAAAATTCATTTAAATATTTACATTTATGTTTTCAGGATGAAGAGAAACAAACCATGGATTTAGACTGTATTATCGTTCTAGTAAGTTTATAAAATTTAACTAAATAAGTTCTGTTACTGTCAATAACATATAAATTATAATAAATTTCATTAAAATTACACTTTCAAAAACAATAAAGAATAATGTTATTTTGCTGTTTGCAAATTGGTAGAATTAATAATAATGTTCATAAAATTTTATGTTATTAAAAGGATATTTAAAAGGGTGAGTAGAATTATAACAAACTTAAATTTGAATTATAAAATTTTAATTTAGTGCTGGATAGATGAACATTTGATTTGGAAAGAAAGAGAATTTAATAATATTTCAATGATAACTATGCCACCAAAATCTATTTGGAAACCAGATATTTACGAAATACATTACGGGTAAGTTAATTTTTCAAATCTATTATCCGTTTTTATTAATTTATTAAATTCTTTCAATTCTACTATATTTATTCATGAGCATTGTAGAAATTGCATCTCAAGTTTTTGTGTAAAATCACTGAGCACTCGTTTGTGTCTCACTATAGGACTCGACATGTGAAATTTACCAGGTTTTCTTTACGAGTATAACACTTAAATCAGATCCAGTTTTCCATACAAAATACTCTGAAATGGATCCTTTGTCAGATCGGACGAGTCGCAATATTATTTCATTAATCTAATTTAACTCAATCGCCTTCGAAATGAGATTAATCTTCTAGGTAATCCAAAGTAACAGGTCAATACAAAATTGCGTTTTGATTACATCATCAGAAACCCAGTTTTTCCTTTTTTAACTCTCCCTCCTTTTGGGCTCTAAGAAACTTATCGTGGCCACAATAGGGCGAGTATGTGTTGACGGATGAAACCCAACACGTCCAGACAAACCACCTGGTGATTTTCGACTGGCAGGATTCGATTCCGGGTCCTCTAAAAAGTAGGTTGACGACCTAATCCCGCAGCAATCTGGTCGGTTAAAGGTCTAGTTTTAATTACAATTCATAATCCTAAGACAGATGTCAAGCTAGCATCTGTCTTAGGATTATGGAGTTTACTACAGGAATAGTTTTTGTAGTAAACTCTACGTTTATAGCCTGGATCTTATATTTAACTCTAATTTTTGTAGTGACCTTTTAGTGTTAACATAAATTAAATGTAGGAGAATATATACCATGTAATTTGCATTTTCAAGATGATATTGACTATTAAACACAATATACATAAAAAAATTATTTGAACAATTCTGATGTCAGAAGATTAGTTATTATAATGCTGAATTATATTTAAACTTCTTAATTTAATTACAGTGTATTAATTAGTGTTCATGGTTATTTAACTTTCATTTCTTACGAATTTCTT
This sequence comes from Centruroides sculpturatus, assembly GCF_000671375.1. NCBI lineage: Eukaryota > Metazoa > Arthropoda > Arachnida > Scorpiones > Buthidae > Centruroides > Centruroides sculpturatus. The sequence continues at coordinate 94,298 of NW_019386031.1, forward strand.
CACGTATATGTTTAAATAAACCCTATTTAAATGGTTCTTTCAAACACCATAACCGTGTATTTCTATTAATAGGACTTATTATACTGGTGTATAAAATTATAGCAACACAGTCACACAGATTAAAATTGGTTTATTTATGATTACCTGTAATCATAAATAAACCAATTTTAATCTGTGTGACTGTGTTGCTATAATTTTATACACCAGTATAATAAGTCCTATTAATAGAAATACACGGTTATGGTGTTTGAAAGAACCATTTAAATAGGGTTTATTTAAACATATACGTGAAGAAATTCGTAAGAAATGAAAGTTAAATAACCATGAACACTAATTAATACACTGTAATTAAATTAAGAAGTTTAAATATAATTCAGCATTATAATAACTAATCTTCTGACATCAGAATTGTTCAAATAATTTTTTTATGTATATTGTGTTTAATAGTCAATATCATCTTGAAAATGCAAATTACATGGTATATATTCTCCTACATTTAATTTATGTTAACACTAAAAGGTCACTACAAAAATTAGAGTTAAATATAAGATCCAGGCTATAAACGTAGAGTTTACTACAAAAACTATTCCTGTAGTAAACTCCATAATCCTAAGACAGATGCTAGCTTGACATCTGTCTTAGGATTATGAATTGTAATTAAAACTAGACCTTTAACCGACCAGATTGCTGCGGGATTAGGTCGTCAACCTACTTTTTAGAGGACCCGGAATCGAATCCTGCCAGTCGAAAATCACCAGGTGGTTTGTCTGGACGTGTTGGGTTTCATCCGTCAACACATACTCGCCCTATTGTGGCCACGATAAGTTTCTTAGAGCCCAAAAGGAGGGAGAGTTAAAAAAGGAAAAACTGGGTTTCTGATGATGTAATCAAAACGCAATTTTGTATTGACCTGTTACTTTGGATTACCTAGAAGATTAATCTCATTTCGAAGGCGATTGAGTTAAATTAGATTAATGAAATAATATTGCGACTCGTCCGATCTGACAAAGGATCCATTTCAGAGTATTTTGTATGGAAAACTGGATCTGATTTAAGTGTTATACTCGTAAAGAAAACCTGGTAAATTTCACATGTCGAGTCCTATAGTGAGACACAAACGAGTGCTCAGTGATTTTACACAAAAACTTGAGATGCAATTTCTACAATGCTCATGAATAAATATAGTAGAATTGAAAGAATTTAATAAATTAATAAAAACGGATAATAGATTTGAAAAATTAACTTACCCGTAATGTATTTCGTAAATATCTGGTTTCCAAATAGATTTTGGTGGCATAGTTATCATTGAAATATTATTAAATTCTCTTTCTTTCCAAATCAAATGTTCATCTATCCAGCACTAAATTAAAATTTTATAATTCAAATTTAAGTTTGTTATAATTCTACTCACCCTTTTAAATATCCTTTTAATAACATAAAATTTTATGAACATTATTATTAATTCTACCAATTTGCAAACAGCAAAATAACATTATTCTTTATTGTTTTTGAAAGTGTAATTTTAATGAAATTTATTATAATTTATATGTTATTGACAGTAACAGAACTTATTTAGTTAAATTTTATAAACTTACTAGAACGATAATACAGTCTAAATCCATGGTTTGTTTCTCTTCATCCTGAAAACATAAATGTAAATATTTAAATGAATTTTATACAATTATCCAAACCGAAACAAATAGAAATCTTACCACGTTCATGATAGATAAAGGATCTATAAACACATGAACTTCTGTGACGTTAGTGTTGTACTTAACAGGGCGAGCATTAACGTCATAATCTGCTGTTAAATGTTGTCTTAACCTTCGATAATGATCCATAATCGTTTCATTACCAAATACCTCTAATTCCATTTCTGTAACAGTATCAATTTCTTCGAGTAAATGCTGATAACCGTCGTTAAGATTTCCCTTCGCTAGGAAGGGTAAAATACACAGAAACATCGTGTAAAGTTTATACGCAGCCATTGTTATACGTCAGATTGAATCCAGAAAACAGAATCAACAAACACCCCTCGATAATGGTATCTTTGATGACAATCACCTGCGTACTGTTGTACTAGTATCTGAATGATATTCTGCCCTAACAATTTATAGGTTATTATTAAAATGTCTGCTGTTTGTCCTTACATTAATACTATTTAAAATAATTGTTTGTACATAAATAAAACACTTGTAAATAGTATATTAGGGCTTATTATACCATAGATATCAAATATTTAAAACATTTCTAAAACTTCAATTATAATAAAGACTATATATTTTAAAAATTACAATTATTACATTTTTCAGGTAGATTAACCACCTACAGCTGTACATTGATAAAGTAAACTCAATTAGGCCTACATTCAAATTTCTTTTTGCTGTTTTCATCTGTTGTACAATTAATTCTTGGTTTGAAAATTTAGTTCCTATAATTTAACAATATTGTATATAAGTTATTATAGATTTACAGTATTATTTGATCAAGAAAAGATTTTTAATTGACTCTGTATTGGTTCTGTCAGCTTGATCTCTTTTCTTATGACTGAAGTACATCATATAAATGCTTTTCTGCCAGGTGGAATGATCAGAAAGCCAGAATAATGGCGGACATTGTTTCGTATTTCCAAAGCGTTTTAGAATTTCTCTCATTGTTATGAGAAACTGGAAAATCCACCAGACTTTTAAGGAGAGGTCCACTCTACCATCCGAAAGACGGATGGTAGAGTGGACCTCTCCTTAATCCTTAATAATCTCCATAATACATGTTTGTAGAACAGAAAAACACAAACAACACAGTACTGCAAGTTATATTATGGCTCACTCATCTACATGCATAAGTACACAGATATCACAGCAAACTGTTATAAGGCATTTTGGAAACGTATATACAGTATACACAAGAGTATACAGTACTGTATATACAAACGCGTTACGTTACATATTATTAAAATGTGTATTTATGTAAAACAGCTAATAAAATCATTAATTTTCTGAATACAACATTATAATTTAGACCAGACATTCAAATACATAATAAGCGGCATTCCATTTACAACTCTTCTTTCGAGAAACTCTAATCTTTTCGGAAGATCATATCTGATTAAGGGTAATAAATTTCTAAGTAATTGTTGCATAGTCAAGACTCGGGTGCCCTAGTAATATGATTATAATTGTACTTTTTTATAAATTTATTTTTGAATTTTCGTATATAAACTAACAGTCTTTAGTTCTATGTTAATATTGAACATTGTAATAATTCCAGGACTTTTTAAAATAAATGTGAAAATGCGAAACATATAAACGATACTTTAATTTACGTGTGTGTGCCTGGTATGTGTACGTATTCATACAAGGATATGTTAGTTGTAACTCATTGCATGGGAGACATACTGGAATTCATGAATGACACATGTAAAACATTGCCATATTGTGTGTTTCGGTGCAATTACTCTCGTTACATTTACTAATGTTGGCCGCTAGAGACTGCTAGCAAAATATGGAGTTTTTCATGGATCATGGAAAACTCCATATCTAGCAAAATATGGATGAGTTATTAGTCATGCTCATCATGAATTTCACCATGCCTACAATAGGGGCAGCCAGGTGGCTTGGGACGGGATTAGGCATTTTTAAGAAAAACAACCTACGAAAAATTCCCTGGTTGCTCTACCAGATTCGATTCCGGTTATTCAAAGCAGTAAACTTACTCTTTAATTGTCTGGGCCATCTGACCCGTTTGTATTATAATTTTCTGTGAATTTAAAACTAAAGAAAACTGAATAGTATACACACACTATTATATTTAATATTCTTCAATGTTTGAATTTGAATAAAGTCATCAAAATTCAAGTTTATATTGTTTTAGGTATAGAACATAGTAATAGTACATAAAAAATGAACAATATTCTATCCAGAATTTGAGCAATTATTTGCCAGTTTTCGTTTTTCGTTAGTCGTTGAAGAGGAGCCAATTCGTCTTGATTTTCGTACAAATTCATTTTGTCCATTGGTTTCTCTTCCGTGCGAACTGAATTAATTATTAATAATTTAGCAATGGTTCCTGAAAATATGTTGAGGATAAATTCGGGCGGTTCATAGTCTTGAATGTATCGAAAATTAATGATGATGACCTCGAATACAATAGCCACTAAGACGACGAACATTGTGTTGTGAATAGGTTTAGCTAGAACGATAAACATTAAATTAAAATGTTAGAAGCTAAAATAAATAATTTCGAATCATAAATCACTAAAAATTTTCAAAAGTTTTTATGAAATTGAATTAAACTAAAATTTTTTTGGTAAATTATTCTTCAGATATCAGACATATCTTACTGTGGATCTATTTCTATTTTCAGTGGCAATAAATATACACGCACTGCATTCGTGATTGTGATAAATGGTAAGAAAACTGGACTCCTTTGCAACTTCGTTTAATTAGTAAATAAATTAAACTACTTGAGCTACGGCTTACAAAAAAATTGGCTCAATTTTTGTAACAGGAGTCTCCAATACACACCTGAAATCATTATTCCTCTAAAATAAATTTAGGAGACCATAAATTTATGCACACTCAGCATTCACATGCAATTACCACTTCGTGGATCTTCACTTTGCAGCGTACACGTTGGCATCTCGCCTAGTCACGGAAAACATCTTGTAGAATGTTGGTCCATGTTTCTTGAAGAATCGTTTTCAGTTGATTTCTAATTCCGATTTGCATTACAGCACCTGTTTCTCGAGAACACGCGAAAGATCGTTGATCGGACTGAGATAGAGCGAATTTGAATCATGAGAACTTGGGCAGTATTTTGGGAAAGCCAAGCACTAATGGAGCGCACAGTATGCGGCTTGGCGGGATTTCGCTGAAAAATCGTACCTCTATGCGGCCGAAGATGGGCTATGGACGACAGTAAATGTTGTTCAAGAATTGCCTGATAAGATTGGCAGTCCCATCAGAAAGGAGCCAAACCACCAATGCCAGAATGCTAAAACTTGAACCGTGCTTGGAAAGTTGACTTTTTGCTTCTGTTTTGAGCGAGTCTTTTGTCCTGCCGACTGGATGACTGTACGTCCTAAATTTCTACATAGGGCAAAGATGATTTGTGAGACAAAATAATCTTTTGCTAGTCAAGTTCACAAACCACTTGTTCACAATTCACAAACGTTTATATTAACGATTAAAACTTACATACAGTTATGACGTTACAAAAATAAAACAATTACAATAATTCAGATATAGCAAAGTTCAAACGTCAATTAAACCACCACAACAGGTCCGTCGAAAAGGACTCCTTGCAACGTATTCCTTCAGACGTTAGTTACCGCACAGCGAGACGAAACAACCTTTTTATGCGAAGCTAATCAAACTTGAGTTGCCTGAATATGTCTTTGGCGAACTAAACTTCCCGCCTAATCTCAATCCTTTTATACGGATTGAGACGAATTTAATTCCACCAATCAGCGTTTAGTAGCGCTATCGGACGTCCGCTGGTCGTACGAAGTTTTCTAGCCAATCCGCGGTCGAGTTCCNAGAAATTCTAAAACGCTTTGGAAATACGAAACAATGTCCGCCATTATTCTGGCTTTCTGATCATTCCACCTGGCAGAAAAGCATTTATATGATGTACTTCAGTCATAAGAAAAGAGATCAAGCTGACAGAACCAATACAGAGTCAATTAAAAATCTTTTCTTGATCAAATAATACTGTAAATCTATAATAACTTATATACAATATTGTTAAATTATAGGAACTAAATTTTCAAACCAAGAATTAATTGTACAACAGATGAAAACAGCAAAAAGAAATTTGAATGTAGGCCTAATTGAGTTTACTTTATCAATGTACAGCTGTAGGTGGTTAATCTACCTGAAAAATGTAATAATTGTAATTTTTAAAATATATAGTCTTTATTATAATTGAAGTTTTAGAAATGTTTTAAATATTTGATATCTATGGTATAATAAGCCCTAATATACTATTTACAAGTGTTTTATTTATGTACAAACAATTATTTTAAATAGTATTAATGTAAGGACAAACAGCAGACATTTTAATAATAACCTATAAATTGTTAGGGCAGAATATCATTCAGATACTAGTACAACAGTACGCAGGTGATTGTCATCAAAGATACCATTATCGAGGGGTGTTTGTTGATTCTGTTTTCTGGATTCAATCTGACGTATAACAATGGCTGCGTATAAACTTTACACGATGTTTCTGTGTATTTTACCCTTCCTAGCGAAGGGAAATCTTAACGACGGTTATCAGCATTTACTCGAAGAAATTGATACTGTTACAGAAATGGAATTAGAGGTATTTGGTAATGAAACGATTATGGATCATTATCGAAGGTTAAGACAACATTTAACAGCAGATTATGACGTTAATGCTCGCCCTGTTAAGTACAACACTAACGTCACAGAAGTTCATGTGTTTATAGATCCTTTATCTATCATGAACGTGGTAAGATTTCTATTTGTTTCGGTTTGGATAATTGTATAAAATTAATTTAAATATTTAAATTTATTTATATTATTTATAAATGAAGTGCTGAATTAACTGTTACGGTAATTCAAATGTCCACCGTCTCATTATTAGAATTCTACATTTCTAAACATCATCTTAACATCATTACAAAATAGAAATTTTCATTTATTTTTCAAATTATTTTTTAAATATATCATCGTTTATATTCTCACGTTCATATAGACTCAAAAATTTTGATGAGAGGTTTATGAGTTAGGGAGATTGATGCTATTAAATCTTCTTGGTAAACATGGTACTGTACTGTATGTGAGGTTTGCCGATTGGGGAGAAAGTGTCGCGACAATCGAGCGGTCAGCACTGTCGTGTGGGAGTGAAAAAACTTACTGAGACAGGTCCTCCATCGCAAACTATTTATTAAATATAAAAATTTCGCTTACAACTACTGTTTTTCTTCGGCGTAAGGCCTATCCGTAGAGTGAATCAGTTTGTAAATAAAGTTCAATCTTTTCTACGATCTTCTCTCCTTTTGGCGAAGATGATGAAGAAAACGTCGGCTCCGGGGCGCACAGCACAACTTGAAATGATGATTATCGTAGCAGATTACCCTTGGCGAAACTTGCTGGAACGGGATGGGGAAAACTTCTTTCGGAACGACGACCAAATTCCCGTTGTTGAACCGCAGGAATAATCCAGAAGCGGAGCACACCGAACTTAGAACCAAGAACGTCACAATTTTTTGCGCGGTTTTTATAAGTTTTTTCTGGGTTCCAGATCGAACATTTCGATAGGTCGATTCCGATCTACCCCCTCTCTCTAATTGGTCCCCCTCCTCGTTACGAATTGTAACGAGATCGGTGCCCAGATCGTGGGGTGAGTCAACTCCGATTGACAATTTGATTCCTATCGAAGACGTTCGATCTAAGTACTCAAATTCATCCATTGTTTTAACCTGAGTAGTTCGATTTTCTTAGAAATTTTTACAGATATGTCCTTATATGGAGATAAAATATTCATTTTGCGTTTGATGGTTTCTTTTTACAATATAAAATAATCATTATAATTATAATTTTTTTTTTCATTCGAAATTAAAATATTTTTCGTGCACGAATTTCGATCCACTTCCGGAGCCTCACATGTACAGTACATGTGTCGTATTTTGAGTGGGGAGGACTTAATAAACTGGAATCTATGCAAAAAACGTAATATTTTCCAGAGGTGGTTTCATTCTAGTATACATTTAAAATGAAACAAAAAAAAATTAAAATAGATTTTCTTTAATGAGACAGTGTTGAGCTGAGTTGATACTGGCACTGATACAGATGCAGGATCATTGAGAGTGATCACTGACCCAGCAATCACTAATCAGGCATTAATTTCGGCTAATGTAATCTCAAATTTTCAGATTGCCTCACTACTGTTCGATGTGCAGCTGGCACTACTTGCTACATAAACACTGTTGCGCGTCAGGATTAAGTGTATTCTAACCTAATCCACTCTGTCATCCGGCAATATCACTAATCCAGCATACTGCAGGTCTCGAGGATGCCGTATTAGTGATAGTCGACCTATACTAAAAATTGAATTGTAACTTCGATCTGGTCAGAAGAGAATTATGTGTTAAGTGACCTCTGAGTTTAGATTTTGTTCGCATGTTTTTGTTCCTTCAAACCTTACCTTCTAAAAGCTTCAATGTCGTCATTTTTTCCAAAGTAGAAAAAGATGGATTGCAATTGGTAATTGAACAACTAATGCAAGATAAATGAACTAAAAACAGAAACTGTGTATCATGGTAGACCCTTAACTAACAGTGCACTGTTTGATAGTTCTCTCAGACAGTATAAAATGTGCGAATTCATCGTTTAATTAAACAAATGGTTTTCATGAATAGGGGTTGATATTTTCAATAATAAATTAGTCGTTTACTTAGCATTGAATGAATATACAGCCCAAGATACACAAATTCTTCTTCATTTTAACTTTATGTGCCATTCATATCTGAATTCTGACTCGTGAGTGAATTGTTAAGTAGCTAATCAATCTGATTACGAAAAAAATGGACCATATTAAAACTTAAATTTCCTTGAATGAGAAGGTAGTCACTGAAAAAGGTACATATTTCGTTTAAGGATCTGTTGCAAACAGGAGATAGAGCTTACTTCATATAAGATGTGTCGACAAGTTCCTAAATGTGTATTATTTATTTCATTCATAAAACAATGATTGTTGATTTGTTCATTTGCATTTCAAATTTTCAGATAAATTTCATTTCAAGTCACAAAACTCTTCGTATGCTCAATACAATGTGCTTGTTTTGTCTAATGGATAATACAATCCAGAGTTGTAGATGCTTCACTTCATCATTCAAATGAAACATTATCTAGTGGCCAAACTTTTCGATTGACGGGCCAAATTGCACGTAAGTAGGCAAGCCACAAATATGTATTACATAAACAAAACGTGTCAAATGTAATCGCGGCCCGGGGACTTTACTTTGGGTCCACCGGTCTACGGCAATGAGAGCATTTGCTGATAGGAAAACTGCACTAGAAATTGACTCAAGATATATATAAAGTCATCTGAAATTTTCGTAGACAATTATTTTCCAAAGATTTTCATTCTTTTTACTCGGATAACACACTGTAGTTTGGAAATAATTACTGATAGTATGACAGTGAAACATTTTTTCTTAGATTATTCTAATGAAACCAAATTTAAGCTTTATTTTTCTGTTATAAAATTGTAATATGAAAATAAGATGAGGAGAAGATATTCAGGGAAGTGTAATCAGAAATATAAGATTTGAGAAAAGAGATTATAGCCAATAAAATGGCATCGATTCAATGCCATTTTACTGGCTGGAATCTCTATTGGTTAACATTGGCTTATTAATTAAAATTGCAGATCTATAACCTCCACTGGAGTTCGTCAGTCTGTCTACTGTCTGTCCTTCTTTAATGTCGAGAACGGAGTAGATAGATGACTGGCATCATCATCTGTTGTTATCAGAAAAAGTACGATGTACAGTATAGGGGCACCACGAAGATAGATATTTTAAATTAAATAAATTTAAAATAGAATTAAAAATGTCATGTTTCTATAGAGGAGAAAATAATTAGAATATTTTATATTATTTTTATCTTCAGATAATGAGTACTTTCATAATTTCTAAAATCTTACGTCTATGCCCTTCACTGTAGCGAACTTATAGGGGTGATGTGGGCATTGGATTCCTCCCAAGAGGCTTTAGCAATAAAACTAAAATAACAACATCGTCTTAAAGAACAAATCTAAAATTACATTTTATTAATGGATAACTCAATATCAATCCATTATTTCATTTCTTATAAGAAAAAAAAATGTTCGGTTATCGATCGCTTGCTTATATTACGTGATTGTGTGTTGTTCAAGAAGAAAGATCAGAGTTTATTTACGACGTTTTCTTCTAGATGTATCGGAAATGCATCTTAATTTTTCTTCATTCTGACTGTACTTTTAAAGTCATCCTCCCTGATTACCCTCAGAGCAAAATCTTAGTTAATAACTAGCCGAATGAATAAAGCCACTGAACACTTATTGTGGATTCTCATCCAACCACCGGGCTGATCACAAGTTTTCCTGGTTTTCTTCATGTATCTAACACCTAAATAAGAACTATTTTCTCTAGAAAATCCTACTGGAGATCGTCCAAGTGTTATGTTGTCTTATCTCATCCAATTTTTCATTAATAATTAAATTATTTATAACTGAAAATTTATTCATCCGTTACAGAAGTAACTTTTATGGTTAAAATTCCTTGTCAGTGATAACGAGGAAAGGATTTTCATGCTGTTTTTCGTGATAAAAATTCTTTACTTTCCATTCTCTTCTATATGAAATTTAATTCTTTTTCTTTTAGTTCTTCGTCAATTTATATGGATAACGCAAAGAATTATCAAGTAAATAAAGAAAAGCATTCTATCAATTATCTGACCAAAAATTTTCCAATTATCATTTTTGGATATTTTTTGAGAATAAAATATTTCATCTTGATTTTCATATAGATTTATTGTATCTATATTCTTTTCTTCTAGAAAAATATGATTAATAAGCAGAAATCTTGATACTTTCCCCGAAAAAATCTTCAGAATAAATTCAGGAGGATCGAAATCTTCGACATGTTGCAAACTGATGATGATTATTTCAAGAATAACGGTTGTTACGACGACATACATGGTGGTGTCGATAATATTTGCTGAAATAAATTAAATATATTTTAATTGTAGTAACGCTAATAACTAATTAATTAAAATTATTCACAACATTTTATATTACTTTCGTAAAATACAAGATAAATATTCATAATTTTATGAGTGAAAAAGTATAAACATATTTGGTTCTCTGTGATACAAGCAAAATATGATTTAAATTAAGTTTTAACTGTGATTGGTTGATCGTATAAATTTCTTAATGCTTATTGGTTACTGAAGCCAATCAGCTTTGAAATACGATCTTACTTATATCGCTGAGAACCTCCTGTGTTTTTTTAAATTTATTTTTTATTGAATGTACTTATACTTTTCTTACCTATAAAAATTGACACTTTAAACACTCGAACAGATGATTCGACTGCAACTAGACCAACACTTAAAATCACCAATACGACACAGCCTATTGTTAACTTCTGTCTGACATCCGTCGGTATCCAAAGCATACAAAATGTTAATAGACTGGAGATAACTGAAATTATCCATAGTAACTGTTGCTGAATAGTGGGTTGTCTTCTACTAAGTGATAAGGTCAATATTGCTGAGGGATAAAATGAATTCGAGTGATTATATGCTCTTCGTTTCAACTTACTATCTTCAATATTCCAATAAGGGTTATCGTTGCGTAAAAAATCCGTATATGGTTTATCAAACGGAACTAAAATATCTACAGCATTTCCTCGTGAGACAAAATTTTCAAGTATAATTTCACAAGTTGCAGTATCAGTAGGATAATTATTGTATTTGAATGTACATCTTCCAGTTAAGGATGTTGGTATGTACCAAACAATAACCCCATTTGGATATAATCTTACAGCAATTTTACTTTCTGTAAGCGCACTATTTGGATCTCTAAAAAATAAAATTCCTTTTTTGTTAATTTAGTAATAAAAAATTAAAAATTTATCACATTTTAATATTTAAATTACCCGCTTCTCATTTCGAAAATGTCGGGTTTCCATATTTCATTTGGAAGAATATCGAGTTTTGTTATGCCATTATACTTGCTTGGATCCCAAGTTAAAAAGGAATCAGTCCATATCTAATAAAGTTTTATAAATTAACTTATATTATAATTCAATTAAAAATAAAATAATTAAAATAGAATATAATATTTTTTTACCAAACCAATAGCAACATCAATTAACGCGGTCTGTTTTTCTTCGTTCTACATTCGTAAAAATTCTGTATTAGTAATTAGAATTAAGTTATAATGTATATAATTATGTAAAATTAGAATATTTAGAAATACAATTAAATTGTTTTTTGATGACGTTATTAACACTCTGTAGTTAATGATATGTATTTGTGATTGGGTCTCGTCCTTCACTACCCGACTGCACCCATTATGGAATTAGCCGAACCACCTATGATAAGTATGGAAAACGTGGTTTCTTATGACCATAAAGAAGAGTTTAATATAATAAAATAAAAATCATGTTGTTATTGCCAACTCTAAATTTTCAAAAGAAATCTTTCATAACTCAGAGAACACCCATGCATGCATACTATATAACAATTATTACAAAATGGGGTTTTAATTTCTGAATTTCACCATACAAATTATATAAATTTGGCTTAATTTCACCTCTGATTTCAAGATATGGACATTGAAAATGTTTCTGCTGAAAAAATAACGCTGCATTTTTTGAAAACACCAACAATTACACTTTCGTATATTTCAGCCATATAATAATATACTTATAGGCTATATATAGGCTACAGCTTATATTTTATTGTAGTCATACATATCAACTGCATATAAAACAAGCACTGGTGGTCGATTGGATAAAACATTTAACACTGGTAAGTCTATGGTTTTATCCAATCGACCACTGGTGATCACGAATTACCACTTCGCCAAAGAGTGCAGTTTTATGGGTTTTCTTCACGTTTCTAATACTAAATAAGAACCAGTTGTTTATAGAAAGTTCTAATCTATATTAAGATAAAGGTAAGAACAATTTTGAAAAATTTTTAAGTAATAGAATGTGGAAAAAACATTCTAGATCTCACGAAACCACATTACAAGACTTTCAGTCCTCAATGCGGTGCGGGATGTCATACAAATGAGAAATAATGCGAAAATTCAAATAAAAATTTAAAAAGTTTTACGTAAAATAATTTTAAAGTTACTCAAATTATGTGAAAAACTTACCACGTCGAAAACATATACAAGAAATATATCAACTTGCACTTGCGTGACGTTCGAATGATACTTCACAGGACGTGCTCGTACATCATAATTCAATTGTAAATCGCTTCTTAATTTCTTGTAATAGTTAATTAAAGTATCGTTCTTTACATTTTCTGAATTAATTTCTGTAATTACAACATGTATTAAATTTTATAAAAGAATATATTCGAATATAACAGTAAAAACTTACTTTTAATTGCTAGAAGTAAAGTACTTAAAAAGAGTATCCAACATATAAATTTAAACATTGTTCGATGAAAATAAAACACTTAAATTCGTCAAGTAAAATGGCTAACTCCCCTCGAAAGTAACGTTAGAATATCGTTGATAGAAATCAGCTGAAGGTAAATGACATCGATATGGTAACTTGAGTAGCATTATTTTTCTTTTAAATCAGAATATAACTTTATTTTAAGAGGAAAATCTTGCTTTAAAGTATTAATATATGCAGTTTAAAAATCGTTAATTTTTATATTATTTATGCACATTTATAAGTACTGTGCTTGCATACACAAGAAGATATTCATTATCTAATTCATCATAGAGTTTCAATGAAAATGTGGCTTCTATTTAAGTGTTAGACACGTGAATAAAGCAAAAACAACCCGTTGATAAGGTACGAACCCGCAACCACTACTATTATTTAGTGGTTTTATTCACTTCACCATTGATGGGATAGTTGCACTGTTTCGCGAAAAATTAATTATGATTAATCTGGTAATTCTAACAATTCTATAAGAAAACAATAGACCAAGAACAACTCTAATCTGATATTCTCTCAATACACTTACATAGATGACCGGCTCGACCCTATTGTTATCAGGAAAAGTATAATGTACAGGGGCAAGACACTACAAATTTCAAATGGAGAACATAAGTTAAGAATATGATTAAAAATTACGGCCCGACATCGTGATGATGTCACAATAAATAATTGCTCGTTGACACTACACTTACTCTAAATATGGCGGCTAGCTTAACAATTGAGTTCATATACAAGTATCTGTGTCAGTAAATATCGTGGCATTGCTGTCTATACATAAAGTTCATAGAAATTAATTATAAAGTCTGTGTGCAAGACGAAGTTATAGTGTATAAGATAAAAGCTTTAAATGTTTTATCGTTAATCTAAATTAATTGAATTATCAGAAGACTTATCGACCAGAATTTGATATCAGACACGTAGTTTTGTTTCTTCTTGCGAAGACAAATTTGGTTTTACAATCATTTACTTTATTCAATATGTATATAAACGTGCCATAAGTTATAGAAAATATGATTTCATTTATAACGGACTAACGAAGGGGGAACAATAACGTGAGAACAAATACGCATCCATTGTTAAGTAAGTATTAATTTAAAAAGTATTTTGTTTAACGATGTAAATATAGTAGAAAACATGATTTGTGAGCGCTGGGTGAGATCCCCACACCAAAAATATAACCAAAATAACAGCGTTTATTGGTCATATTTTTGATACAGGGTACCTCGGAAGATGCAAATTAGTATAAAGTAATTTTAAATCATTCTAATAACTTTATTATTTATCTTTCCTGTATATTGAGTAAAATCTGAAATTAATTTTTCTGAATTAATCTGTTTTTTTCAATTCTCTTCAGGGATCAAATATTTATCAAGCTTAACATGTGGAAAATACCTTCTATTGTTTATGTTAATCAAGATGTACAATTTTTATAATGTAATCGATTAATAAATAATTTGTCTGTTTGTCTTATATTTGTGAAGATTTTAATTTCTTTATTTTGAAATTAGTTTAAGCAATTTAATTTTTACTGAAAACACAATACCAATTAACCTACAGACCATTAAATTTATAATAACCCAAACGTTTTTGGTCTATTTATACTCGTCATGGAAACAAAATAAGTAGGCTATATATTACAGACAAAAATTAAAACTAAATAATAATAATTTGTTCGTAAATAAGATGGCCGTGGCCTTACTAATATAGTTAATCTGCATTACAAATTCTCGGAAATGATCCCCTACTTAAATTTTACTAAATTTAAGAAAACCCAGAAAACGCACGAGGCCAGCCTACGACCGTAACTAGCGTTTAGTTGTTTTATTCACTCCACCAAAAGAATAATTATAAACAAAAATACATTTTAGAAATATTTGTGATTTCTTCTGCCGGGTGAAGTTAGTGACAGAAAATAAATTCCATTTCAAGCCACGGAACCATCGTCAAGGTCTCACCCTTCTCCGTGGGTTTTTTGTTTGTCCAGAAACCCCGTAATGTCTAGGCAGCATCGACATTACGGGAAAAACTGGAATCACGCCATTTCCAAAACACAAATGTCTATAATGGATTCGAAAGTTTATTTAAAATAATTATTTGCAGATTGGAACCATGCATCAAAAGACTATCGCATCGCACTATACACTTGCTTCTGATGGTTTGCTTACAAGCTTTCGCACACAATCTCCTATGGCAGGTTTCTTTTGACGCAATGTATATACAGTAGTGTGTTATATTTATGTATCGGCGGATGAAATACTCTTCGATGCAGATAAAAGTGAAATCATAAGTAATCAATCAGCAATACGATAATTATGGACACATACTTCCCTTTGGACTACTTGAAACCTGAAAATGAAAAGATTCCACATTAATAATAGCTCTTGCAATTATTAAAGAGTGGATTTACACTTATCTTTTCGTTATGAAGACATCGTCTATTTTAAACTTTAAATATTGAAAGAAAGGAACACGTAATGAGAAAAACTCGTAGAGAACATTAAACCTAAAGATGAATTTTCACCAATAAAACAATTCTAACAAACGGGATTCAGTGTTACTTTATATTCATTTCTAAAGTATTGTTTTCAATTCAATTGTTTTTCTAATTACGCATATTTTAAAATAAAAATTAATTAAATGTGACATTTACATAAATAGATTAAAATAAATATAATTGAAAATATTAAAATATGATTTTATTTATGAAACTATTACATTGTTTTTATGTTTTCGAATGCAAGTCTTATAAATTATGTAGTATACAAGCAGAGAAGATGAAGAAAGTTTGTTCCAGTCCGGCACGAAATTACAAAAGAAAAACTATGATTTCTCGAAAGAACAATGTTAATGTAATTTAATGTAAAATAAATTTAAGTGTTATACAATTATATCTATCAGATTTACAAGAATCGCGAAATACTTACTTTTTTTTTTTGGTGTGTGGTCATGTTAACATATAATCTAGGTATGTCGTATGGTTTTTATGAAACATTAGAAACTTAGGTGTAAAATGAAAATACAGTAGAGTCTCTGTAATCCGGCATAAATCGGACCGGCGGTATCGGGATTACTGGATTTTACATGTAAGTATTGTATGTGCTGTATAGAAAAAAACACGCTCGGTTTACATATTTGGGTATCGTGTTTTATAAAATCCATTTTTACTTTCAAAATTAAGCTTTTAGCCGTTTCATAATAGTTAAAAATATATTTAAAAAATTCTTTTTAATAAAATATCCTAACAGATGGATTCATCAAATGTCGCCGGGAAAGTTAAGTAACTAGTTGCTGAATTTTTTAATAATATAATTATTCATTCTATCTTGTTCTGAAATTTTATATCTCTGGTTATTAGAATTTAAAATTAATATCCAAAACAGCTTTTTTTTGAGTGTTAAATACAGGTATACCTCGACTTACGTCGGTAATTGGTTCCAGGAGATGCGACGTAAGTCGAATTTACTTGTCTCCGAATCTACTTGTCACTAGGCTAAACCATAAATTACCATTTCCGGTTCTGTATTTTATTTATTAATGCATTTTTAATAATATATGGTTATTAAGGATCTATTTTAAGCTTACAAACAAATAAATTTTAGTTTTTAATATAGTACAGACAAAAGTAATCTGAATTTACGAATTTACGTACAGGTAGCTCTCGGTTTACGCCGGTTCAATTTACACCGATTCACAATAACGCCGTTGCACAATTCGTGATTTTTCTGTGTAATTCCCCGATTTTCCCTTTGCCAGACTGATTTTCGTTTCAGTATTGATGTATTTACCGAGCCACGACATTGTACATTCGTTAAAACAAAGATTTTTATTGAATATATTTATTTTTTCTGTTTAATATTATTGGGTATGTATACATTTGCATTAAATTAATATTAAAATACTAAACGTTTAGGTACCCACGAGTCAAGTTATCAAACTTAATAGTCTAATAAATGGCGTCCGAATCCATACCGCCATTGTATTTTATGATGAAATACATTTTAAAAATTAAATTTATCTGTACTTTGTATTATATTGTATTAATAAACAAAATAATTTGCTTATTTTTCACTTATGTGGAACCTAACCCTATACCTCAGTGTAAATATGAGTTCGTTTTACGCCGGCTTTTGTAGGAACGGAACTGCGTCGTAAACCGAAAGCTACCTGTACTGTAAATACAGTACATACTTGTAAATGTATATATTTTAATATGATTTTATGTGCTTTAAATGCTTTTCTAGTGATATTACGACTTCAATATTTGTGGCGGACAGACGTAAAGTCGAATAAAATGACTTAAACTTGATTTTTACTTATACTTTTTTGACAAACGACGTAACTCGAAACGACGTAAGTCGAGGTATACCTGTATACTTTTTTTTATATGATTAATCAGAGTTTTTGGTCAATTTTATATACTTATTATGCGTGATTTTTATACTTTTTTTAAGCGTTTCTTCTAAATTTTTTATGCTTATAAACCCGCACTCTAATTATTATTATTATTATTATTATTATTATTATTATAAAGATTCAATCAATGAAAAATAATTTAATATTTTAAAACTGGAATTTCGACATGGAAATTTTCCATTGCAATTTTTATACATTTACTTTACGAAAATCAACAGCTGCAAAAATGATTATATTATCAAATTTTCCTATAGAAATTTTGATTAGAGAACTATAAAAATATTAATAAGATAACTTCAGTAACATTCATTATCTCGATAATTCATAAACATTAGACATTTTTTATTCAGGGTCAAACAGAAACTTAACTGGAAAAGATGCTCTCAACAATTGTCTTATTTATTTTATTTCAGATGATATTTAATTTTTCTAAAGGTAATTAAATTTTTATTCATATATATATAAAAAAATATAAAATATATTTTATTCTAATTCTTTAATTTCAACTATATTGTTAGCATGTGATCCAAATAAACCGTTGGACATTACCGTTTCGAAAAAGGGTGACATTTTCAGCCCGGGATACGAAAAAAATGAAAAGTATCCTTTGAATACGAGATGCATTTATTTTCTTCATACCGAACCCGGAAAAGTAAATACAGTATTTAAATATGAACTGACCCGAAATTCAGTTAACCCAGTAAATACGTTTTCTTACGCCTCGGTTAACTGACTTTTAGGTCACCCTTAAATATAAAGAATTACTATAAATTTACAATATTTTCTTTTGCATATTTTTTTTATAATAGAGTATTCGTTTAAAGTTTATCGATTTTGATGTCGAAAGTACCGAATCCTGTGGAGGAGATTCTTTAAGAGTTTTCGAAGGTCACGATATGGAACATGGAGCCCATGGAATTTTTTGTGGAGATTCTACTCCTGAAGATATTTTATCTATAGAAAATGAGTTATTTATTGTGTTTTATAGTGATTTTATGATAAATAAACGTGGATTTCACTTTACTTACGAACCAACTGAAGATGAATGTAAGTATTACGTATTGTTCTGTAAAGCTATCAGCATGTAGATTGACGTCATTTATGAGGATTCTTATTATGATTTTTACCGTAATTTACTTTAAAATGTGTATAAACAGTGAATATACAAACCCGATTTTTAATTAATTAACTAATTAATTAGTAATTATAATAAATTGGCATGCACGATAAGCAGAAATTGTGGATTCGAGTTCCTATTCCATTCCTATTCACTTTGTCCAGAAATTCTAAATTAAAAAGTAATTTATTATAATTATTAAAATTATTACCAGATGGCTTCCTAAATGCCTTTTCTTGTCAAATTATTTTATAACTAATTATTAAATTAGCCTTATTATAGCCCGATAATAAAGTAGACCGTTTATCGTTACTTTAGGCTAACAATAAGACAAGAGATTCTCACTCTACACTTTAGATCCGAACATTCTCAAAACGTTTGTGCCGCCGCTTACGTTATTTGAGACTAGGAACCATGATATCATTTATCTTGCGCAGTTTATATAGGAATGTAAATCCCATCCTTTATTATTCTGGCTATCAGGACTAAAAATTCTTTCTGATATAGCTCATGGTATAATGAATGCTGTGTATACAACAACTCTGTTTCATTGTCTTTACTTTCCGTCTTGCGAACACAGACATTTCCGTTTCTAGGCATTAAGACGTGAGCCTACCCGAACTCAAACCCAAATCCTAGAGCAGAAGCCTGCTTTACTCTGCCGCAACTGTCTACTGTTAATTTTGATTTTATACACAATATAATTTTTATAAAAAGATGAGTGTCTTCATCCCAAAAACTTCATAAATAATCACCACTGGATCAGCATATTTTGTAATAAACAATATGAAAACTTATTGTATTTTTCAGCCCTTTGCCCAAATGATCTGGAATGTAAGAACAGAAGATGTGTTAGCAATTCAAAAGAATGCGATGGTGTAGATGATTGTGGAGACGCTACCGATGAAGAAGAGTGTGGTAAAATTCAAGAAATATAAATAAATTTAGTATCCATATTTACACACGTCGCCAAATAACAATTTTCTTCGTCAGAACATTCGATTGTTGAAGCCGAAAAATGTGGAGAACCAACAATAAAACCATCAGAACACGATTACGGCCGTATAGTAGGTGGATTTGAAGTTACTCCTGGAAGTTGGCCCTGGCAGGCAGACATTCAGTTCGATTTGATACATCCTAGTGGCCATATCTGTGGAGGAAGTCTTATAAATAGCCAATGGATAGTGACAGCTTCTCATTGTTTCGAGCAGTGAGTATAGTACTGTACATATATTTATTTATTTTATAATTAAAATAAAATTTTCTATATTCTAGACAACCAAATCCACTTGCTTGGAGAATTCATCTTGGAAATCATCANTAAGTTTATTTCATTTAATTTTCCAGAAAGATAGCAATTGACATTTAGTGATGCTAGCCTAGGATTTAACACATTTGATAAGTTTCCATACGAAACTTTTCCTGGTCTCGAACTATATCCATATAAGTACTATTATATACAGTATGTCTTTTTTCATTTTTACGGAATATCTTGTTTTAAAATAAAATTTTCTATAATAATATTCCCACGTTAGTTAATTAATTCCGTATTAAACATTTTCCTCTTATTATTATTATTTTTCCAGAATAATCTTTTAATAATATAATCCATCAGTTCTTTTCCTGGTCTCGAACTATATCCATATAAGTACTATTATATACAGTATGTCTTTTTTCATTTTTACGGAATATCTTGTATTAAAATAAAATTTTCTATATTCTAGACAACCAAATCCACTTGCTTGGAGAATTCATCTTGGAAATCATCATAAATTTTCAAAAGATAATTCGGAACAGATACGGTATCCTGAACATGTTATCATTTATCCGGACATACCAGAAGAAGAAGTAATTGATTAAAAATTTTATTATTGTTTACAAAATCTTACATAATTATTAAATCAGTCAATTTACAGCTCAAAAATTGGACATTAAATATATATGAAGATCTTACATTAGTGAAATTGAATGCTCCAATAAAGTTTACAGATAAAGTTCAGCCTGTATGTTTACCCGATAATGATATTGTTATTCCAATAGGAACTGAATGTTATGCTACAGGATGGGGACTAACTAAAGGTAATTTCAAATTATTAACATTAATTAAATAACAAATAAATATGTCGAAAGCATTGTTTTATTTAAATTATTGACGTGTTAATTCATAAATCAAGTGACTACGTATAATACAGTTTGGCGCTAAATAGTTCGAGCCGGCTCGAACTTCCTATGAAGGAAATCCCTTTTGTGTACCATATTAATTTTGCTTTACAAATAAAATATGAGTAAAAACATGGCGATGATGCCCTTTGCAAATGTAAATCCATTGTATAATGTGAGAAAATAGCAAAAACTAGCCGATTGAGAACGACATTCTTCATGAAAAACATGAATTTTATAATTTTAGGAACCGGAAGTAATGATGCTTTGAAGCAAACAAAATTACTTATACATGGGCATGAAGATTGCGAGTCTCCATTAGTTGAATTTAATCATACTACGATGATTTGTGCTGGAATGGCCAAAGGATTTCATGGTCCTTGCCATGTAAGAAATTTAATCTTTAATATTAATTTTAAATTAACTTTTAATGATAACTTTATTATTAATATTTTTATCTCTAGGGCGATAGCGGTGGTCCTTTGGTATGTAAAATAAATGAAAAATGGATTCTTGTAGGAGTGGCTAGTTATATCACGGATACAAATTATATAGGTGCCTTATGTGCTGTGACTAATGTTCCTACATCATTTGTAAGAGTTAGTTTCTACAGAAATTGGATAGAAGATATTATTAAAGAATACAGTTAAATTATCATTTCTTTCTTCAAGCATAAATATCTGAATAAATTTATAAAATTCATAACGAACTAATTTCCTCTCTTTAACTTTTAATATAGATTTAATGCAAACTGGAGTATAATAAGTTAATAAATAATTTTATATTAAAGTCATAACACTCTTTATTTCATATAAAACTAATTAAAATTGTTCAAGATTCACCTCAAGAACTGCTCAAGCAGAAGTTAATGTCAGAACCATTCATCTATTCCTTTCTTCGGACATTCTTTTCAGTTCTTCATATTCACTTGCCATAATTTAACTAATACAAGATTGCTTAATCTAACTGTTTTCGAATATGCCTAGCATTCGGACCTTATTAAATATCTTACCTTCCAGAATATTTTATTACAGATTTTCATTGTGCCAAAGCCACCAGGTTAGACATTTCTTTCGTATCTTCTCCAGAGTCTTTCTATGCGAATTATCTTCAGAAAATGGTTGTAGATTCTCTCTTTCTCCAGCTAAAGCTTCACATTGAAATTAACTAAATGTATTAATTTGTATTTTTATTTACTTAAAAAATCCATTGTATAACTATTTCGAAGTTTTGCTTATGTGTAGATTTACTAGAAATTTGTATAATAAATCACTCACATGTAAAAGCTGCAAGTCATATGAAATCCGTTACATTCACGACATATAACATACAATGAAAGAGTAAATTAGAATACTTTCTAAACCAGTTCATTATTCTTTAAACTTCTTTATCAACTATAACAATTGACTACTAATTCTTCATCTTTATGAAGGATTATTATAAAAAGTAATGGCAACCGGATAGCCGAGACGATTAAAGTATTTCTTCCTATCGCTTTGTGATACCTGGGATCGAATCGTTGTAGTCAAAATCTCCAGAAATTTTTGGATTTTGTCTGTCCTATTGCCTTAACCCACCCGTAATAAAAGACCCTCATAGTGTCCATAGGGTCAAATAAGTTAAAAAATGAGGAAAAAAGATACAAGAGTAATTAATTGCATATATATTTACATAGATACGATGCTATTCGATTACGTTCATACACAAAAAATTTAAAAAAAAATTTTTAATTAAAACATTATCATAATTTTATGAAACTCGAATGACATGTGAAACAAATTCGGGCAAAACTAGTTCAAGCAAAAATTAAAAAAGAATAAAAGAAGATAAAAGAAAAATATTGTGCAGCCATCTAGAACTAACTTGTTTTTGGAATCGAATGTATTTCGTGCTTATCATCCGTAACATCAAACTCATCATCACAGTTTTAATCGGATAAAAATCTGCTACAGATTTACCTCTTGTTAAGAATCTGAACTTTACTATCGACCCTTCAATATAAAAAAACAAAATTCCCTAAAGGTTTATTCATAGACTTAAGACTTGACCCACACAAATTTACCTCGATTTATACAAGAAAACGTTTCCCATTGTATAATACAATGCTTATTGATAGTGACCCAGTAAATAAGTAAGTTAGCCCATATATATTTGTCGAAATTATTGTTTAAATAGCTATTCGAGTGCAATTGTACACATTTAGACTTTGTTCGTGGTCCATACTTCTTTGAATGCAATCGAATAACATGAAGACCTCATTGAATCTTTCACAATCATTCACGGTTCTCACAGATTAAATTCTAAATTTAGTTTTAAAATGTAAATTTAATGATACAAAATGATTTTTTCAAGATTATAATGTGATATAAAGGGTGATGCCCTCTAAAAAAAAGACTATAATACACTTACATTATCATTAACGCTTTTCGAAGACCATAATTTGAAGTGGGTTAATGATGATTTCTGATTTCTCTATGTTATAAACAATAGAAGCTTGATAACAATGAAATAAATGTAATTTTAAATGAAAATTCTTTACAAAAATCAAATTGTTCATATTTTGCAACAAGCAAATCCTTCCAAATAATTTTAGATTTCTCTGTATAAAACTGCACAGACAAAGAGACGAACGGAAAAATAAACAAAATATAAGTAATTTTGTCCGTAGAAGTATATTTAAATGTATAACATATATTAGTATTTTTTAAAATACATTTATAATGGTTATAAAATTAACATTACTATATACTTCCCTTATTGACATCGAGTTTAATAACATATATTCTCTTACATTAATGAAATTATAATCCAATTTTAAACATTAATTTTACATACTTATTACGTAAATTTAGAGATAATTACGGTAAATCTCTTGTGTATTTTAAATTTAATACGTATCAGAAGCACACTAATTTAATAATACGAGAGGTGTTAAACAAAGCTATGACACGACTGATGATTTTTCTGAGATGCTCATTAATATTATCTGATTAAACTGTTAAAAATTTTAAAATATTCCTTAAATAAAATAGTTTATGGTAATTTTGTAAAGATACTTTCCATAAGGAGGAACATTTCAAAAGCCGTCTTATGGTACAAGCTGTAGCTTAGGGCCTCAAATTTTTTGCACATATCATTATTTAAAATAGAGGAAGGCCCCTTATATATTTTATTATTCGTTACTGAAGGGATGAGATGATAAGGGAAAGCATAAATATCTGAATAAATTTATAAAATTCATAACGAACTAATTTCCTCTCTTTAACTTTTAATATAGATTTAATGCAAACTGGAGTATAATAAGTTAATAAATAATTTTATATTAAAGTCATAACACTCTTTATTTCATATAAAACTAATTAAAATTGTTCAAGATTCACCTCAAGAACTGCTCAAGCAGAAGTTAATGTCAGAACCATTCATCTATTCCTTTCTTCGGACATTCTTTTCAGTTCTTCATATTCACTTGCCATAATTTAACTAATACAAGATTGCTTAATCTAACTGTTTTCGAATATGCCTAGCATTCGGACCTTATTAAATATCTTACCTTCCAGAATATTTTATTACAGATTTTCATTGTGCCAAAGCCACCAGGTTAGACATTTCTTTCGTATCTTCTCCAGAGTCTTTCTATGCGAATTATCTTCAGAAAATGGTTGTAGATTCTCTCTTTCTCCAGCTAAAGCTTCACATTGAAATTAACTAAATGTATTAATTTGTATTTTTATTTACTTAAAAAATCCATTGTATAACTATTTCGAAGTTTTGCTTATGTGTAGATTTACTAGAAATTTGTATAATAAATCACTCACATGTAAAAGCTGCAAGTCATATGAAATCCGTTACATTCACGACATATAACATA
Organism: Centruroides sculpturatus; assembly: GCF_000671375.1. Classification (NCBI taxonomy): domain Eukaryota; kingdom Metazoa; phylum Arthropoda; class Arachnida; order Scorpiones; family Buthidae; genus Centruroides; species Centruroides sculpturatus. Next base: position 119,060 of record NW_019386031.1, read on the forward strand.
CAATGAAAGAGTAAATTAGAATACTTTCTAAACCAGTTCATTATTCTTTAAACTTCTTTATCAACTATAACAATTGACTACTAATTCTTCATCTTTATGAAGGATTATTATAAAAAGTAATGGCAACCGGATAGCCGAGACGATTAAAGTATTTCTTCCTATCGCTTTGTGATACCTGGGATCGAATCGTTGTAGTCAAAATCTCCAGAAATTTTTGGATTTTGTCTGTCCTATTGCCTTAACCCACCCGTAATAAAAGACCCTCATAGTGTCCATAGGGTCAAATAAGTTAAAAAATGAGGAAAAAAGATACAAGAGTAATTAATTGCATATATATTTACATAGATACGATGCTATTCGATTACGTTCATACACAAAAAATTTAAAAAAAAATTTTTAATTAAAACATTATCATAATTTTATGAAACTCGAATGACATGTGAAACAAATTCGGGCAAAACTAGTTCAAGCAAAAATTAAAAAAGAATAAAAGAAGATAAAAGAAAAATATTGTGCAGCCATCTAGAACTAACTTGTTTTTGGAATCGAATGTATTTCGTGCTTATCATCCGTAACATCAAACTCATCATCACAGTTTTAATCGGATAAAAATCTGCTACAGATTTACCTCTTGTTAAGAATCTGAACTTTACTATCGACCCTTCAATATAAAAAAACAAAATTCCCTAAAGGTTTATTCATAGACTTAAGACTTGACCCACACAAATTTACCTCGATTTATACAAGAAAACGTTTCCCATTGTATAATACAATGCTTATTGATAGTGACCCAGTAAATAAGTAAGTTAGCCCATATATATTTGTCGAAATTATTGTTTAAATAGCTATTCGAGTGCAATTGTACACATTTAGACTTTGTTCGTGGTCCATACTTCTTTGAATGCAATCGAATAACATGAAGACCTCATTGAATCTTTCACAATCATTCACGGTTCTCACAGATTCAATTCTAAATTTAGTTTTAAAATGTAAATTTAATGATACAAAATGATTTTTTCAAGATTATAATGTGNATCAAAATAATATACCCACTTTTGTTACTTTCAAGATAGAAATTCTTGATTTAATTTTAGTTTCCACTGTTTTATGCCATTGGATTATGTCTCATACACTTTTTCTTTTAAATTTGCAAGAAAACTATGTCTTTTCATAATTTATAGAAGATAAATTGATAGTTTCTTTCTGTCAACTTACATTATTATTTTATTTATTTATTTTTAAAGTAAAAAATTGTAAAGTTTTTAACTCATATCTTCCGGGTATAACTAAAGGACAAAGATTTTTTATATATATATTATTTTAATTAAAAAGTATAAAGGTTGCGGATCAAAACTCGTGTGAAAACCTATGACCCGCAACTCTCACACAGTGACAATTTTTTTAAGTATATGTATATATATATATAACACGACCTTTAATTAAGAAAATGCATGATCAGTCGCCAATATCTTTTTATCTGATTTTATTTTATTTTATTTTTTATTGTATTTTTAGAACTAACTAATGTAAGGATATAAAAATGCTAAAATGAAACATCCTACAACCATTGTTTGATATTCATCTAATACTTCCTTTATATGAATATGTGAACTTTATTTAAAAATATATATTTCCTGAATGAAACCTAAGTTTGAACTAGGGAAAAAACATTTTTAAATGATGATGTATATTCGCTTGCATTAATGGTATGATGATTTACAGATCATCATGTCCTCCATATAAATATTCATAATTTCTGTCAAAAAAAAAAAAATCTCTTGAACCAATGGTTCGATTTTCCTGAAATTTTCTGGAAACATTTTTATCTAATACACAAACCTTCTTGCAAAATTTCATAAATTTTCGACAAAAGGCACAGGAGTTATTAAGCTTCAAAGTGGATGAAAACCACACTACCCACACCAAGCGCAAACACCCATACATGTAGAAAAAAAAACCCAATTTTTTTCCATTTCTCGATGTTTCAAATTCCCCCGAGTCCAAAAATGTAAAATTCTGGGAGGTCATTTCCGTGCTTTCCTTCTGTTACATATAACAGTCAAGAAAGTAATGTATTATAATTAATTATTCCTTTATATATTTTCTTTAAAAATAATCTTAGAATTTTGTATTTTAAGAGCATTTTAAAGATATATTTCGCATAATAATTATGAAAAATAAATAACACGAAAATTTAACATTTCAGGACTTGTACAGGAAAATAAATATACAAAGACCTGCTGCTGCTGTCAACTTTGAAACTTTCAGCTCTCATTTGCATACAATTAAACGTCAGAATTAAGTTGAATGACGGATGAATATACGCGCCAATGAGGCTCATAAATATTTATTTTATTTTATTGAACATAATAATAACTAAAATAATAATTTCAACACGTCTTAAGAACGGTCATTGATCATTTATTACGAATAAATTAAAGAAAAAAAAAACTTCAATTTAATATTTTAAAAATTATCATTTGATTCTTTGATTTGTCCTCTAAAGTTTTATAATAAAATTTTATACTTTAAACCTATAAAAAAAATTTAAAAAACACAGTTAAAATAAGCTTCCACGTTGACTCCAGACCACGTGTCAATTCAAAGAAACTTAAAAAAAAAACTTTGTTCCTTTATGAAATAATGTCGCATTTCAAGTTATAAGAAATGGAATTATGAAGAAAAAAAAACAAGAAAAAAATGAAAAAATAATATTTAAATTTCGTTTTATGTTATGGATTACGATTTAAAGTATCCATAATTTCTGAACATTGATACTTACACACGAGTGACCTCTGGAGTATGAATAAGTTTACGTTTATGACGTCATCTGTCGAGGGGAAATAGCTTACGATCACAGCTTCCAGGCTAATGGCTTCCAGGTTAACCTTCGGGGCACATTATGGAAATTTTTCACTTTTTAAATTTAATTTTTCGAATTTCTTTTTATTAAAAATTTANTATAAAATAAAAAAAAAAAAAATTCCCATCAATCGCACAATAACCTTATTATTAATAATGTGACTTATAAAAGAATTTTTTTGTATGGAAAGACATTAAAAAAACCAGTCTTGTTAGTGATTATCTCATTGTATTTTGCATGTTCCCTTATATTCATTCCCTAAATCGTGTAATTATCTTGCAAGTAGATATATGGGTTGAAGAAATACGGTAGCAACATAACACCCTTCGGGATATTCCGGGTTTGGTTTTATGACCCGATAGAATTTCGTTGATATTATTTAGGACCATCAAACTTAACTATTACTATTCATCTTCCAAAATTGATTTTCGGCCTTCTGAATATAAATTTTTGCTAAAATGGGTCCCTCTAAATTAAGAAATTCGTTAAAAATTAGTATATAGAAGGAACCATATAAAGAGGGTCTTTAAATGCATAAAAATTTGCACAATTTTAATGCAGAAAAAAAAGAAAAATGCAAGTCTTATAAAAGAACCATTCAAATGCATAAAAATTAACATAATTTTAAATTAAGCTACATAAAAAACTAAATTTATAATTTATTTATCCTTCTTACTTACACTTTGCATAGTTCTTAATGCACTCTCTCTACTTTGCATAGTTCTTAATGCACTTCTCTCTACTTTGCATAGATCTTAATGCACTTCTCTCTACTTTGCATAGATCTTAATGCACTTCTCTCTACTTTGCATAGATCTTAATGCACTTCTCTCTGCTTTGCGTAAATTTTAATACATTTTTTTCTTCCTTACATAAATTTATAATACATTTCCTTCTTCCTTACACAAATTTTAAAATGCATTATACTTTACATACATTTTAACGTTCTTCTTTACACTTAACATAAATTTTAAGTCTACTTTCCTTACATTTTTAAATCATAAGCTTATTTTATCTTTAAGAAAAATAAATAAATTTTACAAGCTGAATAGTAAAACTTTATAAAATAGATTTCCTCTCCTAACAAGTTTCGTAACGTTATACATCTAATCATGATTTATTGTGTAAAGGTAACATGTTGTTCTGTCCTGTTCTAAATCGATGAACCTGTTAGTTATCAGATACTATTATTTATTCATTCATTAAATACGTGTACTTTTAAAGTCATATATTTTTTCTTTTTTTTTATCTCCTATTTCAAGCATCGTTCCTAAAGAATTGAAAGGCTTCCTTTGGTTTCAGTTTATGATCCGTGAAACAAAACAGATCTAAAATTTGATAAAACTTCACATTATAAACTTAAAACTTTATGTTTTTTTTAAGGTTATAAGTTTAACTATGTGTCTAGATTGTGTTAAGTCTGTAAATTTGTCGGGAGGAGTGTTTATTTATCACTTTTCTGGACACGTCACGTACGCGTCGCGTCGCGTAGCGCCTTTTGCGACTTTATTTCGACTCGAAATCAATTTTAAAACAATAATTCTCGTGTAAAATAGCATAATTGTTAAGTTAAATTGCATCTGTGGTAAAATTTTCAAGTATTTTTCAAAGGATCTAGTAAATTTCCTTTTGAAATGTATTGTAAATCGCTTCGACGCGAGCGACGCGACGTCACCGCGCCGAAGAGAATATTAACTCAAAGAATAATAATAAACAAATATTATTTACATTTCCTAAAACACGTTATTTATATTTTTA
>NW_019386032.1:0-15360 GCF_000671375.1 Centruroides sculpturatus
TTTATTAAAAATATTGAGTGCATCAGTGGATCTAGTCCTAATTACTTTTAATAATACTAAAGTTTTGAGATTAATACTAACGGGAAGATTTTATTGCATATTCAAAGTCATACAATATATTAGAGGTTAGTCTTTTAGGCACTTACATATGGTTTGATGTTTAAATATGCAATGTTAAGTCTCTTGTTATTATTGAATACTGAAACTTTGGTATTATCAAAAACAGTTAAGACCCACATTTGATCTTTAGAAAATTAAAGAATTTGACTTAGGATAATAATACTTGCTTCACAGACAATAACTTTTTTTTTCTTCCAAATCATACAAATTTTATATCTCTCTGAGAAGCAAAATAGTTTCATCAAACAAAAATTTTTTAAAAATTGAAATATTTGAGGATAAATTTTAAAAATTAAGAACCCACAAAAAAAAAAAGTGTGCTCTCTATCATAAGTTACATTATTATTAGTTATCACAAATAAAAATGATTTAATTAATTTCAATGATTAAAATCTGATAATGAGAAGTTTTAAAAATTATACTTGGAGTACTGAATGACTTAAATCGCACATATTTTTCTGTTTATTAAGTGAATTTTACAAATTATGACTTATTTTTAATAAAATTATCACCATGTCTGAATTAAACCAAATATAAAATGATAAGAGTATCTTGGTTAGTCAATGAATTTTTAATTTATTTACTGAGTAATATATCTATCTTTTTTAAAATTAATTTAAAGTTATTAAAAATAATATCTGGCTTTATAAAACAGTATTTTTTTATTTATTATACAAATGCTTTTAGCTTATTTAAGCCTTCTTCAAGTCCAGATCTGAAAGATTATAGCTGAAATTTGTAAAGATTGTAATTCAAATTTAAAATTACATTCTTTTCAATCTGGTTCTGAAGATTTAAATTAACTGAAAGCATTCATACAATAAATAATCTCTGATTTTAAAAGCAATATTTGTTATTTTTACATTACTTAACATCAATAGATAGTGTGATCTAAAATTCCATGTCATTTGTCCTTTGTTTTATGGCAAGCTAATATAGCAGTTTATTAGAATAATTAATAAAATCACATATAACCACAATATTGTATTATTTTTCATTTTTATCATAAAAGTAAAAAATAAATAATTTATTAAAATATAATTATATTAAAATGATTTAATACCTTCTTCTTTCTGCATCTTGAGGGTCTGTGCCAGGAAGACTAACGGTAATAGATGAACTGGATGCAATGTTATATTTTCGAACTGGTTTCCTGCATATTTTGATGCGTACCAAGAATTCAAAAATGGTATTTCCTATCATAGCCAATGGAGGCTGTAGAACATTTGGAAAAAAACTAGACAGGGAAAAATTTAAATTACAAATAAAGTTTTCTATTTTTTTTATTAAATAAAACATTGGTAATAATTATAATGATAACAAAAAAGTAATGAAGAACCAGCAAAAATTTATCAATATATTTCACTGTATATCAGTAGAATATTGATACATTTTTAAATCAAACAAATTATTAATAACAACAAGTGAATATAGTTTATATTAATTTATATAAACTAGTCTTCATTATTAAATTATGTAAATAATGCACTTCCTCTACTGCATTCACAAATCACTTTCTCTAACAAAACTGCTATCTTATTGAAATATGCATATTTTATGAAATTTTTATCATTCAATATTTATATAATAATCTCCATTTTTATTCAAAATTACTCCTATAAATATTAATAATAAATGAATGAACTCTCTTTAGAAATGTAATGTTTATTATGAAGTAATAAAATACAATAAGTATCAAAAACTTGCTCTTCCAATAAACTTGACTTAACTACTTTTACATCTAAATGATATATTTGTCTTAAAACAAGTTGTTCTAACAAGTGAAAATAAAACCTTAAAATTCTTTATTAGATGAACTAAATTCTATTATTAGAATAACTTATCCAATCTGAATAAAATAATTAATTGTCACTATCTTTGTTCCTTATTTGTTTTCAGAAGAAATAAACTGAAAAATAAAAAAAAACCTCATCTTAAAGGTTTAAGTTTTTTTAATAATATAAATTTCTAAAAATAGATTCAGCAGTTCAATTATAAAAAAAAATATTTACAAAGAATTTGATAACATTCAAAAAACAAAATTCCATTACATTTCCTGCTAGAGAAAAATTCACAGATTTTACAATTTCCTCCTTTCAATACTTTCTATCCTAAATAAAGTATCAGAATTTTGTTTCAATATATTTATTATTATATAGCTCTTCTGTAACAAATGTAGTAGGTATGTAGGAAATTAAAACTATATATTGCTGGTTAGATTGTTTAAGCAGATTTTAGACTTTGACCATGATCTATATAGTTAAAGCCAGCGATTACAGAAAAATCTGTTTGGCATAAATAAAATATCTTCTTATATTTTATTTATGCCAAACAGATCAGATATAAATCTCATCTCATCCATAAAACAATTACTAGAAAAAAATTTTTTTATATGTTCATAGAGAGATCTATTATCTTTAATATTTATTTCTTCTTGCAACATAAATTATCTGTTATTTAAATAAGTATCATACATTTTCATTTTTTAAATACAGTATCTACATTTTAGATATGACTGATCAGAATTTAGATATGAATAATTTTATCATATTTGCAATTAAAAAAAACAAATGATGAAAAACTGAAATTATAAAGATAAAAGTTTATATAGATCTATATTTTATATCAAATTGGATATAAAGCTTTAAAAATTTGGTCACAAAAATAGAATATTTATAATTATTTTTGCAATAACTAAATATTATTTACATGACACTTCCAAATAAATATTTAATCTTATCAATATCTTTGCTTTCTATTTATAAACCAAAAAGATGGGCATGCAAAACAAGTTATATCCAATTTTTTAACAACTGCAGTTTTATTATTGCACTATACCTTACTCTGAATAGTATTGATACTTTCAACATATAGCCATACAGAGTATGTGTAGTAAGAGTACAACAACCATGGCTGAGCCCACAGTGAGTGAAAATTTAGAACTGTGTATTGAAAATGGAAATAAATGAACTAAAAAAATTAAAAGGGATAAAAGAAGAAAAAAAGATGTAATTATTTCTCTGAGGTAGAATGCACTTAGAAACATCATTGGCAGCACAAAGATGCATCATTATTTGGATGTTGCAAATTGAGAAATGACGTATTGATGAAAAGTCATTGGGATAAATTTTTTTTTTCTGCTTTTTCAGGCCATGTTTTCTTGTGAAATTTTGTTATTTTATTTTGAAACGAATTTTTGTTTAGATAAAAGATGATGGCTTTTGCTTTGTTTGAATCCAACATCATTACACTATCATTTAAAAAATTAATTTAATTTATAACAAAAGTAAAAGTGAACTAGAAATAAAACTGATAGCAAGTTATATTTTGATTTTTCTAAAACAATTGTTTTTCATTGTAACTTTACTATATAACTATGAAAAAGTCATTGCTTCAAAGTGAGTTAAAGTGAGTTAAATCCACTGTTAACTAAGTAAAACAAGTTATATCCCATTTACTGTGCAAAATAAGTTAAATGCAAACTATTTAAAAAGCTTAATGAAAACACCAAAACATAACTTAATATGACATTTATTACTTAACATATCATAGCTCCTTGTCCACTTAATTAAAAAGTATGTGCTTACATCACCATAAGAAATTTTACTTTTATTCAAATTATTTATATTGATATTCCTTCAATTTTTTAAATATAAATTAAATTATTACATTATTAGTTAATTGGAAGTTAGATTTACCAAATATTTCTAGAATGTACTTTACCCTTTATCAATTAAATTGATTTTGCAACAGAAAAATTTACTAACTTCCATCTTCATTTTTGCAACAGATATTTTGTCTAGAATTTATATATTTACATTCAAAATTAATTGCCTTTATTTATCAAATCATTCTTAATTTTTACATATTGATATAAGTACCATTAAATATAATAATTAATTAAAATTTTGTAAAGATTTGTTTTATGCAAAACAAATCATTTCATATAATCATATTAAAAAAATATGATAAAACAATTAATGTAGGAAATGCTAACTGTATATTTCAATAGTGATTATTTAAAATTTTTCTTTTATTGTAAAACCCATGACAAAATTTCTAATTTCTAAAACTGTTTACTTCTTATAACATTATTAAGCATAAAGTGATCAAAAATAATGTTCCACAACATGATACAATTACAGTATCAGCAATTTTGTGGAACATCAAAACTTGTTGAAAGAGAAAGATCTGATTTTGTAAAATTGCTCAAAAATGTTAATTGTTAATCATTAAACATTGTAGCATACTAATTATTCCACAAATTCAAATATAATCTAATGTTATACTTTTAGATTTCTACTTTCTGCAATAATTTATTTTTTATTAATGTCATATATGCTTCTCAAATTTTGTGTTCACAAACCAATTTTTTTTTCCATTCTAATCCTTTGCTGACCAATATTTTTGTGAAATTAAAAGTATTTATAGAATAAAAAGAATAGGGTTCAAATATACTTGTTTATTTTTATTTTTAAACTGAATTATTAAGAAAATGATAACTGATTTTAATCATTTTCAAGTAATTTCCCAGCTGATAATAGTTTAAAATTATGAAATTTTAACTGAAATCTCATTTCAACCAAGTAATAAACTGCAGACCAGCATTAATCCAAATACCACAGTTTGAGTAGCACAGATATAAACCATTCCAGAAAACAATTTCTCCTATTACTTTTTTATATATTAAATTACTTCAGTCAAGTTTACCTTAGATAGCCAAAATGGCAGTGCTTCAATTAGGTTCATCTCATTTCTGTTAGATTAGCTACATCTTTAGTAGACATTTCCTTTTTTTTTATTTTGTTTAAGAATTACCGTGAATCAATAAATAGTGATGTTTGGCACTCAGCGGCTTGCCAGCGGTTTCCCTCCGGGAGGAGTCTGTCTAGACCACAAACAGTCGGAACGCAGCCATGTTGGCTACCTAAGGTAAATCTTACCCTTCAAACAAATACACTTTAAATACATTTTTGGACATATACTGTTTTAGGTAGAGCATTTTTTCCCTCCAAAAATAACATTTAAAATGATTTTTGTTTAAGCATAACATAAACCAAAATACATTTACTTTCCTGGGGTTTTAAGAATCTTTAATGTTTGCATTCCATCATTTTCAAGCAGATGGTACTCATTGAAAGCACTAGAACATAATTAAAGATTTTTAAAACTCCCAAAAATAAAGTATATTTTAGTTTAATAAGGAACAAGAATAATGAATTATTGTATGCAATATCTAAACATTCTCGAAAGCTGAAACAATTGACTAAAAACACTTCACACCTCTTATACGTACTCAGCATACATAAAAAAATTTAATGAATGCACAAATGTTTTTAGCCACATTAAGGGGCCTTCAACAGACTAGAGCAGGGGTCGCCAAAGTGGTCTATATCGACCCCTAGGGGTCTATATAACATTATTAGGGGTTGACAAAAAGACTAAAGCTTACAAATTTTGGACTGAATATTGATAATCTTGCTAAGGATTATCAAGCTTATCCGTCTCATTGATTGTCAATTACAAAAATTATTATTAACATATGTACAATAAATGTAAAAAATGTAAAATTAAAAGATATATATTAAAATAGTAAGAGCTTTTTTTTGCTTGTAACACAAACTTTTTGGTGGGGGTCAACATGAAGTTTCAAAAAGTTGTAGGGGGTCGACGATCTAAAAAGTTTGGCGACCTCTGGGCTAGAGAATCATTTTTAACAGTTCTCATCTGATGAAGGACCTTAAAGTGGCCAAAAACACTGTGATTATTAAATTTATATGCTGGAATAAGTATAAGAGGTGTGAAGTTTTTTTTGGTGCGTGTAATATAGGAAAGAATAATAATAAGGTACAGTTTAACATCAAATAACAGTTTTAATTCAGTTATTAAACTTAAAAATAAAAGAAATGGTAGATATATACATACCTTGCAAATGCAAAATGATCAGCCATATCACCTCTTGTACCATTGGTATGATGTTGATAAAACCTCAGATACACCCAAGAGGTGAGTAAACCAGCAGTAAACATGACCGGATAAGTGCTTTGTACCAATCCTAACAGGCAGAGGATTAGGCTAAGCAGTAACACGCACAGGGGCACGTTTCTGTTCCGAAGTTTACCGAGAGGCATGGATAGCAATACGTGATCGGGCATGATTTGTTTGACGGCCACGGCCACCCCCGCACAATACCCAGCTAAGCCATTGACGTGGACATCGAATAAATATTGATGGTCCGAAGTTGTGGTGTATACAATTATATAGAACATGACTGAGAGGAATGCAACACTGCTGTTTACTATAGCGAAGAATGTGAGCATCTCCAATGCTCCCCAAAGAGGTTCTATCAGTTTTCCACATAAGCCAACTGTTATTATATCGGTGAGAACTAACCATATTCTCTTCTCTAAGAANTGTTTACATTTCCTGTATTTTATTTCCTTGGTAGTGCTCATAGCGGAGCCAAGGTATGCATTTATGCCTCCGTAAATAAATTGAATTGAATTGAAAAAAAAAGGTTCTATCTTCGTCCTTTGCCCACGTATCCTCCGAAAATTATAGACCTTCGTTGAGAGAAACTTGGAGAAATTCCGATCTGCATTCACCAGACATCGTTTCCTGTTCGAGAACTTGGTCTTAGAATGCAACATCCGGTCAGCGAATGGAAACCATTCCGGTCTCCGGACTTTCCTCTTCTTCTTTAGAAGATTGCGCGCCGAAACATACAGGGACTTCAACCCTTGGTAACAATAGTACAGTACTTTTATTGTAAATTATGTTGTATGTAAACGAAGCATCGATCTCTAATTCAACCGCTCCCACATATGGTTGACTGTTACCGTTCGGAAGTCTATACGATAACAATAAATCTGATATAATCGTTTTTGTAAATTTATTTCACCCCGGCAGCCTCACCAGATTAAGAAGAGACAATGTACAGTACTGTATATTTTCAAAATATACAACATATATATATATTTGTGTAAGAAACAGAACAAAAGCGAGGTTGCGGCCGAAGTTTTCAACGCGAAAACGTGTACGTCGGACGTTCAGCGCCGCCTTCCTGTAAACCTAGAAGTTGGACAATGGCGTTTTGAACGTCAGTGGAATCATGCTCGACGTATCAAACGCCATTGTTAAACTTCTAGGCTTACAGGAAGGCGGCGCTGAACGTCCGACGTTTTCGCGATGAAAACGTCGGTCGCAACCTCTCTAATATTAGTAACGGGCAGCGTTACCACTCCTTGGTTTTAAAACCCAGATCTGGGTTTTTCGATCTTCTCTTGGTTTCCAGGTTGTTTTTTTTTTCTAATTTTCGTAAAATATGTTTTTTTTAAATATGACTTAAAATAAAATGACTTAAATAATAAAAAAATTAGATTTTAGAAACAAAAACGAAAAGCATGGTACTGTACTGTACTTTATTTGCTGAATCCTGAATCACGTGGAGTTAAAAACACTCAGATACACTTAAGCACCTGATCAAGCTATGAAATCATACCCCGCAATGATTTGCTATCATGACACAAGCAACATCATCTTAACTCCAGCTACTTAATTAAAAATCAGGATGGCTTACGTGTATTTTTAAATTAAAATATATCGCTTTATGCAATAATGTTTGCAACACTGTGGTTTAAAAATGGAGAAAGTAGTAATATTTTTTATTCTTAAATATGGGCATGATATATATATGTTGTATANAACGAAAAGCGTGGTACAGTTGACCCCCTATAACACTGTTGATTTTTCCGTTTTATATGAATTCCATGTTGTACGAGTCACTTAGAGTTTACAAATACGTGAGCCGTTCACAGCCCGTGTGTTTGTAAAATCTAAGTGACTCGTACAACATGGAATTCATATAAAACGGAAAAATCAACAGCGTTATAGGGGGGTCGACTGTACTTTATTTGCTGAATCCTGAATCACATGGAGTTAAAAACACTGACATACACTTAAGCAACTGCTCAAGCTATGAAATCATATCCATATGATTTGCTATCGTGACACAAGCAGCAACATATTAACTCCAGCTACTTAATTAAAAATCTGGGTGGCTTACATGTATTTTGAAATTAAAATGTGGAAAAACGAACTTAACCAGTTAGATAACGAATGACGATCATTTCGTTTAGCAAAAGATTTGGTCATACAATATAATAGTGTACCAGAATATTGGTTCTTGTTGCGCAATATACAGGATGGTTTTGGTAACTGTAAATATGCCCTACTATCTCAATTTATGACGCAGCTCACAGTTCTTCCACATTCCTCAGCCAGTGTCGAGAGAATATTTTCGCAAATGAACAACATTGAAACCAAACAAACTAACAGGTTAACTGTTGAATCGTCAGAGAACAGGATGATCGCTAAACAAGCAATCAGTAGGAAAAAATCTTAGCTGTTCGCTGTATGAATCGGAACCTAAACTAATTAGAGATGCAGTACAACGAGTTTGCCACCAAAGGTATAAAAATCGACAAGAAGAGCATAAAGATTGTTAATGGAAAAAGAAGAACAGACTAGCTGTGAAATAATATTAGCTACTGTGTAAATTAGGTAATAAATGGTTTTTTAAATTTGTATTATAATGTCTGTAATTATAACAGCATGAATGTACTATGATAAAGTATTTATAATTATATTTTAAATCACGAATTTTACTGGGTAAATAATCTGGGTTTTTTCCATCCAGACCCAAGTTTTTTCATATGTCGCGAGTGGTATCCCTGGTAACGAGTAAATAATGCACACTATTGGGCATTAAGAAATGCTAAGTATTCGGAAAATACCGTTGTGGAAAGTTTTTCTAATTTTGGATTTGTAATGGGTTGACAGAGGTCCACCCAATCCAAGTGCAATGACCGCACTCTGCAACGAGACGTGCCAACGTGGACCCGCAACGCCCTCAGGTGTGCCGCCTGTGACCCGCATCTCCCTGAGATCGCTTCCCGGGACCGCATTGCCTCGAGACAATAATTTCCGGGTCCGCGCTCTCAGGTCCCGAGAGAGGTACAGGTGGTACGAAGCGGAACAGGAATTTCTGCTTTGGTTGGTAATCTTTCTGCACTTTTATTTCCCGTTTCAATGAGTCACACTGGTGTCTTAAAACCAGAAACCATTTATTTATAAATGCACTTCTCAAATCTTCGAGCTCTCTTCAAAATCCCACCGGAAACATCTTTCTCGTAAGAATTGTTTAAAAATATATCGCTTCTTCCCATAAATATTTCAAATTTCCTCGCGAAATTACATAGGTGGTTGTTATTGAGGTAGTGAGGTTTGAGGTTCTAAGCAGCGCAGCATTGACACCGTTGAGAAGTTGGTGACGCCATCTAATAGCGGAAAGACTTAGTGCATTTTTGGAAATAGTTGGCTAATGTTGTTGAGCACAGTTGAATAGGTTATTTGTATGCAATCACTTAATTTATTGATGGTTTTTTTAGTTTGGCTGATTTCCTACGGAAAATCAACCAAACAAAAAATACCTGTCGAGTGTCTTGAAATATCGCGCAGTCATCGATACGTGTAGGGAGCAAGGACTATATACTACAAGGATAGCCAGATCCTTATTCTACAATGTTAGCCAGGAATGACAAGTTAGTGACGTCAGCACGAGGCCTGACCTCTCTGTTTACATAGAGCAGGGTGTGCACGTGTTTANTAAGTATCAAAAACTTGCTCTTCCAATAAACTTGACTTAACTACTTTTACATCTAAATGATATATTTGTCTTAAAACAAGTTGTTCTAACAAGTGAAAATAAAACCTTAAAATTCTTTATTAGATGAACTAAATTCTATTATTAGAATAACTTATCCAATCTGAATAAAATAATTAATTGTCACTATCTTTGTTCCTTATTTGTTTTCAGAAGAAATAAACTGAAAAATAAAAAAAAACCTCATCTTAAAGGTTTAAGTTTTTTTAATAATATAAATTTCTAAAAATAGATTCAGCAGTTCAATTATAAAAAAAAATATTTACAAAGAATTTGATAACATTCAAAAAACAAAATTCCATTACATTTCCTGCTAGAGAAAAATTCACAGATTTTACAATTTCCTCCTTTCAATACTTTCTATCCTAAATAAAGTATCAGAATTTTGTTTCAATATATTTATTATTATATAGCTCTTCTGTAACAAATGTAGTAGGTATGTAGGAAATTAAAACTATATATTGCTGGTTAGATTGTTTAAGCAGATTTTAGACTTTGACCATGATCTATATAGTTAAAGCCAGCGATTACAGAAAAATCTGTTTGGCATAAATAAAATATCTTCTTATATTTTATTTATGCCAAACAGATCAGATATAAATCTCATCTCATCCATAAAACAATTACTAGAAAAAAATTTTTTTATATGTTCATAGAGAGATCTATTATCTTTAATATTTATTTCTTCTTGCAACATAAATTATCTGTTATTTAAATAAGTATCATACATTTTCATTTTTTAAATACAGTATCTACATTTTAGATATGACTGATCAGAATTTAGATATGAATAATTTTATCATATTTGCAATTAAAAAAAACAAATGATGAAAAACTGAAATTATAAAGATAAAAGTTTATATAGATCTATATTTTATATCAAATTGGATATAAAGCTTTAAAAATTTGGTCACAAAAATAGAATATTTATAATTATTTTTGCAATAACTAAATATTATTTACATGACACTTCCAAATAAATATTTAATCTTATCAATATCTTTGCTTTCTATTTATAAACCAAAAAGATGGGCATGCAAAACAAGTTATATCCAATTTTTTAACAACTGCAGTTTTATTATTGCACTATACCTTACTCTGAATAGTATTGATACTTTCAACATATAGCCATACAGAGTATGTGTAGTAAGAGTACAACAACCATGGCTGAGCCCACAGTGAGTGAAAATTTAGAACTGTGTATTGAAAATGGAAATAAATGAACTAAAAAAATTAAAAGGGATAAAAGAAGAAAAAAAGATGTAATTATTTCTCTGAGGTAGAATGCACTTAGAAACATCATTGGCAGCACAAAGATGCATCATTATTTGGATGTTGCAAATTGAGAAATGACGTATTGATGAAAAGTCATTGGGATAAATTTTTTTTTTCTGCTTTTTCAGGCCATGTTTTCTTGTGAAATTTTGTTATTTTATTTTGAAACGAATTTTTGTTTAGATAAAAGATGATGGCTTTTGCTTTGTTTGAATCCAACATCATTACACTATCATTTAAAAAATTAATTTAATTTATAACAAAAGTAAAAGTGAACTAGAAATAAAACTGATAGCAAGTTATATTTTGATTTTTCTAAAACAATTGTTTTTCATTGTAACTTTACTATATAACTATGAAAAAGTCATTGCTTCAAAGTGAGTTAAAGTGAGTTAAATCCACTGTTAACTAAGTAAAACAAGTTATATCCCATTTACTGTGCAAAATAAGTTAAATGCAAACTATTTAAAAAGCTTAATGAAAACACCAAAACATAACTTAATATGACATTTATTACTTAACATATCATAGCTCCTTGTCCACTTAATTAAAAAGTATGTGCTTACATCACCATAAGAAATTTTACTTTTATTCAAATTATTTATATTGATATTCCTTCAATTTTTTAAATATAAATTAAATTATTACATTATTAGTTAATTGGAAGTTAGATTTACCAAATATTTCTAGAATGTACTTTACCCTTTATCAATTAAATTGATTTTGCAACAGAAAAATTTACTAACTTCCATCTTCATTTTTGCAACAGATATTTTGTCTAGAATTTATATATTTACATTCAAAATTAATTGCCTTTATTTATCAAATCATTCTTAATTTTTACATATTGATATAAGTACCATTAAATATAATAATTAATTAAAATTTTGTAAAGATTTGTTTTATGCAAAACAAATCATTTCATATAATCATATTAAAAAAATATGATAAAACAATTAATGTAGGAAATGCTAACTGTATATTTCAATAGTGATTATTTAAAATTTTTCTTTTATTGTAAAACCCATGACAAAATTTCTAATTTCTAAAACTGTTTACTTCTTATAACATTATTAAGCATAAAGTGATCAAAAATAATGTTCCACAACATGATACAATTACAGTATCAGCAATTTTGTGGAACATCAAAACTTGTTGAAAGAGAAAGATCTGATTTTGTAAAATTGCTCAAAAATGTTAATTGTTAATCATTAAACATTGTAGCATACTAATTATTCCACAAATTCAAATATAATCTAATGTTATACTTTTAGATTTCTACTTTCTGCAATAATTTATTTTTTATTAATGTCATATATGCTTCTCAAATTTTGTGTTCACAAACCAATTTTTTTTTCCATTCTAATCCTTTGCTGACCAATATTTTTGTGAAATTAAAAGTATTTATAGAATAAAAAGAATAGGGTTCAAATATACTTGTTTATTTTTATTTTTAAACTGAATTATTAAGAAAATGATAACTGATTTTAATCATTTTCAAGTAATTTCCCAGCTGATAATAGTTTAAAATTATGAAATTTTAACTGAAATCTCATTTCAACCAAGTAATAAACTGCAGACCAGCATTAATCCAAATACCACAGTTTGAGTAGCACAGATATAAACCATTCCAGAAAACAATTTCTCCTATTACTTTTTTATATATTAAATTACTTCAGTCAAGTTTACCTTAGATAGCCAAAATGGCAGTGCTTCAATTAGGTTCATCTCATTTCTGTTAGATTAGCTACATCTTTAGTAGACATTTCCTTTTTTTTTATTTTGTTTAAGAATTACCGTGAATCAATAAATAGTGATGTTTGGCACTCAGCGGCTTGCCAGCGGTTTCCCTCCGGGAGGAGTCTGTCTAGACCACAAACAGTCGGAACGCAGCCATGTTGGCTACCTAAGGTAAATCTTACCCTTCAAACAAATACACTTTAAATACATTTTTGGACATATACTGTTTTAGGTAGAGCATTTTTTCCCTCCAAAAATAACATTTAAAATGATTTTTGTTTAAGCATAACATAAACCAAAATACATTTACTTTCCTGGGGTTTTAAGAATCTTTAATGTTTGCATTCCATCATTTTCAAGCAGATGGTACTCATTGAAAGCACTAGAACATAATTAAAGATTTTTAAAACTCCCAAAAATAAAGTATATTTTAGTTTAATAAGGAACAAGAATAATGAATTATTGTATGCAATATCTAAACATTCTCGAAAGCTGAAACAATTGACTAAAAACACTTCACACCTCTTATACGTACTCAGCATACATAAAAAAATTTAATGAATGCACAAATGTTTTTAGCCACATTAAGGGGCCTTCAACAGACTAGAGCAGGGGTCGCCAAAGTGGTCTATATCGACCCCTAGGGGTCTATATAACATTATTAGGGGTTGACAAAAAGACTAAAGCTTACAAATTTTGGACTGAATATTGATAATCTTGCTAAGGATTATCAAGCTTATCCGTCTCATTGATTGTCAATTACAAAAATTATTATTAACATATGTACAATAAATGTAAAAAATGTAAAATTAAAAGATATATATTAAAATAGTAAGAGCTTTTTTTTGCTTGTAACACAAACTTTTTGGTGGGGGTCAACATGAAGTTTCAAAAAGTTGTAGGGGGTCGACGATCTAAAAAGTTTGGCGACCTCTGGGCTAGAGAATCATTTTTAACAGTTCTCATCTGATGAAGGACCTTAAAGTGGCCAAAAACACTGTGATTATTAAATTTATATGCTGGAATAAGTATAAGAGGTGTGAAGTTTTTTTTGGTGCGTGTAATATAGGAAAGAATAATAATAAGGTACAGTTTAACATCAAATAACAGTTTTAATTCAGTTATTAAACTTAAAAATAAAAGAAATGGTAGATATATACATACCTTGCAAATGCAAAATGATCAGCCATATCACCTCTTGTACCATTGGTATGATGTTGATAAAACCTCAGATACACCCAAGAGGTGAGTAAACCAGCAGTAAACATGACCGGATAAGTGCTTTGTACCAATCCTAACAGGCAGAGGATTAGGCTAAGCAGTAACACGCACAGGGGCACGTTTCTGTTCCGAAGTTTACCGAGAGGCATGGATAGCAATACGTGATCGGGCATGATTTGTTTGACGGCCACGGCCACCCCCGCACAATACCCAGCTAAGCCATTGACGTGGACATCGAATAAATATTGATGGTCCGAAGTTGTGGTGTATACAATTATATAGAACATGACTGAGAGGAATGCAACACTGCTGTTTACTATAGCGAAGAATGTGAGCATCTCCAATGCTCCCCAAAGAGGTTCTATCAGTTTTCCACATAAGCCAACTGTTATTATATCGGTGAGAACTAACCATATTCTCTTCTCTAAGAAGCAATGAGTGAAAGCAGTCCACACCCAGAAATTAGGAGGAATGATAAAGCCAGGAGTTACGACTATACAACGTGTTATAGAATTACTGTAAGAGAGAAAATAACAAAGAAATACTGTTACGCATATAAATTTAACGACTACGCTACTGTTTTTCAACGCTGCAGAAAACTGTTGACGAAAATAAGGTAAATTCCTCCGAACTACGACCGAAGGAGCCATTTTGACGGCCATGTTACTCGATGACGTCACCTAATCAAATTTGTGGCGACTTCTATATATCGAAAAATGTTTACTTATTAATAATATTTTATATATTTTTTCTTATTTAAAAAACTTAAAATTAAATAAATATTACATTTCTAATTAAAATGTATATTAATTTATTATATAAATTATTTATAATTTATAAAAGAACATTATTATATATGTAAAGTATTTTAATTTTTAGTACAAAATGAATTACTGTATTATAATCTGTATCCGTTGTAGCGCATTCATTCGGACGGCTATAGACGATTTCTATTCTATTATATATATTTCAGACACAGTAAAATTAAAATACTTTACGTTAAGCGATAAAATATTTTTTTCTTTAAGTATCATGAAATTCTTTAATGTTGATTTTTATATCTAACTAGCTGCAAGGACCCGCTTCGCTGGGTTTTTATTTGTTCGTACATTTGTATGTAATATAGTTTTTTTATATATATAAAAGACTGTTTTTCTAAGTAATCTAGAATCTAGCTGCAAGGACCCGCTTCGCTGGGTTTTTAAAAAGTAACGATAGTGAAGATTAAGATAATTACATTATAGCCAATCTTACCCGTTTTCACAGAATGCAAGAATTAG
>NW_019386032.1:15870-49437 GCF_000671375.1 Centruroides sculpturatus
TTACAGTCGACCCCCCTATAAGATCATTGATTTTTCCGTTTTATCTGAATTACATGTTGTATGAGTCACTTAGATTTTACAAATATGTGAGCCGTTCACAGCCCGGCACACGTATTTGTAAAATCTAAGTGACTCGTACAACATGTAATTCAGATAAAACGGAAAAATCAATGATCTTATAGGGGGATCGACTGTATAGATTTAGTTTTATTCGATTTCGGCAACGCGACATATGAGCGATCTGCTGAAGGAGGAATATCTCCCGAGCGGTCTTTTATGGGAAACTGGTCCTTATTTAGATGTTACTAATGTGAATAAAACCCGGAAAAGTCAACGTGGCCAGTCCATTGGTGAGGCACGAACTCAAGACCAACTACAAATGTACAGTGGTTTTATCCACTCGGCCACTAATGAACATCTAATTTCAAAACTAGTGTTGAGCAATATATCGTTTCTGGCGATTGAGAAATCGCTGTCACTGCTGGTTACCAATTTCTGAAATCACCGGTGCCTTAATTACTTAATTACAGTGGCGTAGCGTGGGTGTCAGCCGCCCGGGGCGGAGGAAAATTTCGCCCCTCCTTATTTAGGTATCTCAATTTAAAAGACTAAAATTCAGTTTCGTCACAGAATAAGTAATGAAAAATTCCGTGCTCATTTCAATCGATCCGAATCGTAGATGGACGAAAATATGAAATAAAATGGTTCAAATTCTTACAAGATATTATTATTGTTTATTGTGAAATTTTGCCGCCCCCTAAAAAGTGCCGCCCGGGGCGGGCCGCCCCTGCCGAGCGGTCTTTTATGAGAACAATTTATATATGTATTATTAAGGTACAAGATTCGTTCAACACCGAACGAAAGACTGTGTCGAATTGTATTCATAAACAATCGTCTTTCTCGGGAACCGATCTGGTCTAATTTCACTTGGTAACAAAGACCAAGCGGGGGCCGAGAAAGGGAATTAATAACTAATAAAGTAACGATCCGCGAGATCGCAAGATATTTAAGCCCAGGCCACAAGGACACTCGAATCCTTGCCCGCGAGGCTGTCGCTGGCTGGGATGTTTCCCGCAAGGACTTAAAGACTGTCTACTTATAGTGTTAGCTTTGTAATTACTATTTCACACGCGAATACGTTGTTACACGCGAATTTTANATTTAATATTTTATCGTATTTTGTTATTTGAAAGATCTGTCATGTTGAAGTAGAGGGCTTGATGTGACGTCACATAGATCCAAGGTCACGCTAACAAATATACGGGATCTGGCTATCCTTGTAGTTTAAAGTCCTTGTGTAGGGAGCTGTCTGTTTTATTTTGGCAGTACCTGTACTTGCATTTGTCAGATTTTATTAATTTGCGGCAGTATAGGAATTGATTGGCTACAAGAGTGTTATTTGTTTTGATTTTATTATTTTGATTAAATCTTCACGAGAGGTGGTATCGCGCTTTCAGTCGCTGATGGCTTTTTTTTCCTAGCTTGTCTGCGAGTTCGTTAATGTATATGTCCTGTAAGGCTGGGATCCATGCAAAGATGATTTGTATACCTGTTTGTTGGCTCTGAGTGATAATGGTCTGTGATAAATGGTCTTCCCGCTCTGTGGACACTGAGAGCCTCTTGTTTAGCAAATCCATTATGGGTTCGGCCAGGCCCACAATGGAGCGGCCGGGTGATGAGGGATGGAGGCCGACATATCCGGTTAAACTACCCACCGAAAGATTCCTGGGGATTTATCGACTCGTCTGGATTCGATCCCGGGTCCCCCACGGTGGTAGGTTACCCTTTTCACCACTTGGCCATCAGGCCGTCATATATAGTATATCTGTTTAATAAATATGTGCATTTGCATTTTTCAATGTTGTATTTTATTGCGTAATATATGTATGAGACAATATAATCCGAAAACCATAGCTCATCCTCTGAAGAATTCAAAATATATGCTCGCCACCTCAAATTAGTAGTGGCTTGCACCTGTACATCCTTTTCCTCTAACAAAAGTTGTAGCCTAAAGCCGTTCTGTTTTTCCCTATAACTGGAGGGTTTTAGGATAGGATAACAGAAGCTAAAGAAATAAGGTAGCTTCCTTTTCTTAATTGCATTTTAAACAATTTCCTTTTTAATTTTCTTTTTTGTTCTTTGATTCGTCTCCTCTTTCTCTTTCCTTTATGAGCGACGATGTCAAAGTCTGGTGTCTCTGGCTCAACACTTATGTCAGTGGCGGAGCAAGACGTAAATTTGACGTGGGCAAGGTACATTTCGCGAGGCCCTCTGGTGGCGCAAGAAGACGGATTTTATAAAATAAAAAGCAGTTGAAACTGTCAAATTTTTATTCATAAAAATGCAAACTATATTCTTTGACTAACATTAAAGAAAAATTAAAAATAAAAATAAAAGAATTAAAGAAACAGAAATTTCCTGCTTTTAGCCTTACCGAACTCCTTAATAATTCTATCGTAATTCAGCTTAGATGCTATATATGCTTCAATAGATAAAACTGCGAAAGCTGAAAGTCTTTCCTGACCCATTGTATTTCTTAAATAATTTTTTATTAGTTTTAATTTTGAAAAGCTCCTTTCAGCGTAGGCAGTACTTACCGGTATTGTTAACAAAATTCGAATGACAATGGAAATATTTGGGTAAATTTCTTTCAAGTTATTTTCTGTTATGTATTGGAGCAGCTGTTTCACATTTTTAATGAAGTTGGGTAAATTTGGGATCATTGTTTGTAATTCTTCATATAATTCGTAAGGTTGGAAGTCACTGCTCTCACCCACTCGCAGGACTGAGTGTAAATCTTGACAGTTTTTTAATATTTGCTCTTTTGGAATATTTTTTAACTCGCTTAGATCATAGAGAAAACCAAAATTTTCAAAATGTCGATTTAAAGACATAAATCTCGAATCCATATTGCTTATTATAGAACCAATCGTGGTGTTAAATAAGTCTATTAAGTTACCAGAATTCCTAGTGCCGTCGTCTGTCTTGAGAGATTCTCTGTGACCTCTTAATGCCAGATTATGAGAGTATAAGAAATTAATGATATCAATTAATCTCTCAAACAAATTGTGCTAATGTTTTTGAGATTCACGAATTAGCCTTTCGTTTTCTTGGTCTCTTATGTCAATATATTTATCGTTTTATGACGAGTAAAAATTTTCCGTTGCTCACAGCTTTTTTAAGTAATGCGTAAACCTTCGAGGCGCGAGGCCCCTCGGACCGCGAGGCCTTAGGCGGTGGCCCACGTCGCCCACGCCTTACGCCGCCTCTGACTTATGTAACTTGTTTTTCGTTGTTTGTTAATTTATTAAATTATACCTTTGCTTATTAAATGCGAACTAATTCTAGACCTCACATTTATTCACTGAAACTATTTTTTAATCAGTGCAGAATCTCAACAATTTTGGTATTTCAGTTACATGCTTTTATTGTAAATTAGACTGAAAACTAGATTTCTTCTCATACATAATTTGCAGAGAGAAAGAGAATAAATAAACACTATGGCTTCACGCTGAACACAACAACACGCCATTACAACCTCACTTTCAATGATACTGTACGTTATCGGCATTCTAATTGGGACACAAAGAACACTTTGACAACGCACTCAAAACACCATAAACTGTATATAATTTTGTGATCATTCTGTAAACTTGGCCTAGAGGTTAAGATATCAGCTTACTGCTGTGAGGATCGGTAAACCCCAGGAATTTTTCGGGAGTAGACAGTCAGTCCCGGATATGTCTTGCCCTTCATCACCCTTCGCTCTATTATGGATCTGGACGAACCTATAATAGGCTTAATTAAAAGGACTCTGTTAGTACCAATAGGGCGGGAAGAATAAAGAAAAACAGTATGCAAGCTAACAAATTAATGGATAGTGTTTAAAATCTAATTAATGCTGCATATTTCAGTTAGTAAACATTTTACACATTTCACAATTATTCAATTTTGACTTTTTTTTAATCAAATAAAAATTATTCAGAACAAGAAAAATCTTAATTATAGGGCTCAATCTATACAAAATAAAATTATACCAATGACAACTGACGATGATAATTTAGAAACTATCGTATTATTTTCTTTTATATCTTTCTAAAATAAGAATTACTCTTTTTTCGAAATAAATCTTCATCTATCATTCGTCTAATCTATTCGAATTAAATATTAAAACCTTATTACTTTTGCACAAATTTAAAACGTTTCATTGTTGTTATAAATAGTACAAGTTAAAAACGACCAATCTAATACGACAACATACCGTATTACTACAATGTTAATACATTAATTTGCCTTAATGTATATTGATATCCTTTTGAAATTTAAACAAACGATTGAGAAATTTCTATAATAGAAGTTTGGCAAGAAAGAAAATTTCTTCTTCCCTATAAATTCCAAAAATGGATAATGCTCCTACCACGCCCTTACGACTTTGACCTAGCTTCTATTTATAATGAAAAGTCTACCGATTCCACATTCATCCTTTATGTAATCTATACACATAAAAGACAAAATTTGTATGTATATTAGATAAAGGCTTTTATACCGTTCAACGTATCCGCACCAAAGTTCGCACGAGTATTCTCTAGAAAATATGTATTGTGGGGTCTCCACTCCCAATCATCTCTAAAACCCAAGCAATTTTTATGTTGTAGTTTCATTACTGTGATTATTCGGCTCAATAAATGTACATTTAAGTTTTGTTAAGATTTTATATACCGTTATCGAGATACTCAACTTTGAATTTGCATATTTTAACGAGACATCTTATGGGCAACTAATTCAAAAAACGCCTATTTTTGTTAATAAAATAAATTTTCTTACCGTTAATTTAAAAAAACTATTATTTTACGTAGATTTTTATGTGAACATTTTTGGTGTGATTATTCATTGGATGTAAAAAAACAAATACGAAAATATATACTGACAATATTTTATTTACTACATAAAAGTCAGTAATTTTATTTAATAAATATCGATTAAAAAAATATATTTATTCGCATTTTAAGTGATTTGGTATTTTAAATACTGTATCATACAGTGACTTAGACAAAAATGATACTCGTTCAAAAATATTTTTAAGATTAATAATGATAATTTTCAATAATAATGACACATTTAAATCTAATAAAGCTTAGTTGAGTTACGGCAACGCAACATTTGGGCGACCTGCCTAGGGGAATGCCTTTTTAAGGGAAACTGGCCCCTATTTAGGCGTGCAGATATCGAGAAAACCCTGAAAACTCCACGTAGACAGCCTGTCCAAGCGAGGCGCGAACCTATAACCGAACTCCCAGTGTTCAGGGTACGAAGACCACTTGACCACTGGTAGGCCTTAGTTAATACAGTGGTACCTCAGGTTACGAACGCCCCAGCATATGAAATTTTCAGGATACGACATGAAATTCGAACATATTTTTGCTCCACGATACGAACAAAAACTCACCATACGACGTTACATTAGTTCGCATTTTTCATTTGTTTTTCTTACTACAGTTATTTTTTTAAATGTATTACTTGGCTTTAATTTGAGTATGTTTTTCGCGTTGGAACGAATTATTTGGTTTTACATGTAATCGTATGGGAAAAGATGATCCACCTTACGACATTTTCATGATACGATCTCAGTTTCGGAACGGATTAATTTCGTATCCTGAGGTACCACTGTATAGGAAACGTATTTTTTCGTTGTTGATTTTTCTCGATAAACTCGATAATTTATGGACCTACGGGTTTAAAAGGTTGCGTTATGGGGGTTATGGGGTTGAAAAGTTTACATTGTAAGCCACGGGATTTAAATGCTTAGATCATTGAGTTATATGGATTTAAAAGCTTAGATTATTGAGTGGGATTCTGCTTTCACAAAATTCTATACCTCAACTTTTAAAGAACCGACACGTATGGGCGTGAGCGCCTGACATATTTGAGACAAACTGCCGCCGAAAAATTTCCAGGTCCCAGTATGCTGACAAACTTTGTAGAGATTTTTTTTATTTTTGACTCTCCGCCCTGTGAGCACTAAAAGGACCTTTCTTCATACCCTTATTGCTTCGGCTAACCCATAACGAGAATTGTTGGCCGACGCCGAGCGGTCAAGATGGTAACCTACCGCTTTGGGGGATCGAATCCGAAAAAATCCCTAGGAATTTTTTTGGGTTGATGATCCATCTGGATATCTCTTGGACATCGTGGCTTTCTGATTGGTAAGCTGACATCTTAACTGTCTCCGCCATCAGGCCAACTTCGTAAGCTTAACGTGTTTTACATTTTTTTCAAGTTTGTTCTGATTACAGTTCCTTCTCAAAAAAATTGTTCCTTGAATACGTTATTGTTGAAATGCCCTGCTTTGGAACAGTGGTGTTTTACTGCGAATAATTTCTGCAGGAAGGAACATCAATCCACACTAATGCTTGCCTTATCAAATCAATATTTTACACCAAATCATTATTTCATCAATTCCATAGACACGTTTCGAGAAATTTTCCTTTCTCTTTAGTATTGCGCCCGGAAGGGGTAATTTTTCTATTTAACAATACAGTTTTATAATTTTTGGTGCAGATTGATGTTCCTTCCTACAGAAATGATTTTCATTGGTCATAATAATTGAATTAAAAATGAACTGCAGAGAAGTTTTGTTTTTGTTCTTTCATTGCCTTGGGATTTTCAAGCATATCGTGAGTTTGGCCAAGCTCACTATGGATCGGCATGGCGGTGAGAGACGAAGCCCGACATATCCAATACAGACTACCAGAGCCGTAACTAGAATTTTGGACGCCTATGGCCAAGAATAAAAATGGCGCCTTTTTAATTTTATTATTAAAAATAAAAAATAAAAATTTTTTTCTAAAAAATGCTATTGTAAAAAATTATCTAATCACATTTAAATACTATATAAATATAAATATAAAAGTTTTTTGTGTTATTAATTTCTAATACATATTATTTCGAAACCTTCTCGTTGGCGCCTTTATTAAATCGGCACCTATGGCGGGGGCCACATTGGCCATACCCTCGTTATGACTCTGCAGACTACCTCGAAAAATTCCTATGGTTGCTTGCCAGATTTTGATCCTGGATTCCTCAGAACGGTGGGCTGATGCCTTAACAGCCTCGGGCATTCGGCTTACAGTTAATCAAACTTTGAAGCACACTCTTTAACAAGTTAACTTCTTTATGAGGAAGGCCGATATTCAGTTATATTCAATATAATAATCAACATCAAGAATATGAATAAACATTTATGTATATATTAATACATATCGACATTATCCACCCGCGATATTCTAAAAAACAAATACTGTACAGTACAGTAGAGCGTCGTTAACCCGAAAGTCGGTTATCCGAAAGAATTCCAGTCGGCAAATTTAAATTTTTGTTAGTGCCTTGGCGCTGCAATCTTTGGTTATATCTTGGGCTACTTCAATATTTTTTATGTTTGTGTATGTGTTTTAGCTGGCAGCACTGTCACTTTTGTGCGGTGTTTTTTCGAGGACTGTGTGTCATGCTGAATCTAACGTTTTTGATACTAGATAACTTCTAAAGTATAATTTTTTTTTGTTTTTATATTTTTCAATATATTTATTTTGTTTGTAAAAAATAAAAAAATAATTTTTAACGATGCAATCGCCACGATTATTATTTTAAAAAGTTTACCTTAGGCTTAACATCGACGAAAATTCAACCCGAAGCGACACGCAACGGAGAAAAATTTCAACACGGGATAGGTTAATGTATTTTTTCGTACATAATCGGTTATCTGAAAAATAAGTTATCCGAACAACCCCAGTCCCCAATTGATTCGGATAAACGACGCTCTACTGTATGACATTGCACCAGGTTATGCTTCAATGACAAAAATCTATTATTTGAACTTAAATTTAATTTGCTATTAGATTTTACCATTATTAATATATTATATTATTCAATAATTTATTTTCTAATAATAAATTCTGGATAAAGTTAAAATTTCACGAATTTGTTATATTTAAATTACGAAAATGGCGCCTCTAGCGTCGACAATAATATGTAAAGTTAAGTAGTAAAACTTTGATAATACGAAAATGTAATGGATTGTTTAAGGTTCTTTGGCGGATTTTCTTAACAAGAAATGTTTTTTTGATAGTTAATAATTACGGTAAGAATTGGTGCAGTAGATTATCAAAGTTATGTAATGTTAATTATAACCCAACGTTTGAATAGTTATCTACCGGTTCCATATTTTTTGAAACGTGTTTTAAGTATATACTAATACAGCAAGGATTGTTTTTGTTCTTACTATATCATATATTATCGTTAAATCTAACTAATTAAATAACAATATAATGGTGTTCTGTGTTTCAAAACGAATCAAGTTATTTTGTGATGTCACACAGGCAGTTTTTATTACTTTAATTACAATATCATACTTCAAATTAATTCTTCGAAGAGTTAATGTTAATGTCAAATCCCAAATAATTAAAACTTCAATTCTTTCATATTAAAAAATTTATGTGAAATTTTTAGTGCTTAAATGTTTTTTGTCATATACAGTATAAACAATCCAAAGCCTACTGTATTAATAATAAACCAAATGACACCCAAATAGACCAAACCAAATAGCCTGATTAATTAAGACTGTTGTTTGGTTTATTTACTTTTGTTTCTGTTACATATAAAATTATGTTTGTTTTTTATAAATTAAATTCAAATTATAGTACAGACATAGGCAAATGCAGCTCTCTTTGAGTTGCATGCAGTTCTTGCTGAAAGTGTTAATTTCTGCTTATTATTATTATCACAATTTTTGAAAATTTTTGCACAAAACAAGTTAGTTTCTATGCAGAATTTAATACTTTTGAAATTATCAATGAATTATAATTAAAAGCTACTCTCCCGCCGTTGTGACTGTGGCTCCGTCTGGTAAGAGCTCTCTTACGTGACTCATCGCAACCACCAGACTAATTTTATTGTTTGTTTTTTTTTAAATTAATTTAATTATCATTAAATATACGGATTATAATTATTAAATATACCGATAAATTTTANTTTTATATTATATAATAAAATTGCAGTACAGAACTGTGGTACAGAATTAAAAAAAAGTACAGAACTGCAGCTCCCATGCATTTTGCAAAACCTACATTTCATCTCCCACTGAACTCTTGCTTGCCCACCCCTGTTATAGTATTATAAGCTTTATGTCTACAGTACTGAGTAAATATAGAAGCATATTTACACTGCCATAACAATTTTTAGAGAAATCACACACCTTTCCATTTTTAATTAACTCTAGTGCTCCAGAATGAATTTTGATGATATTTTTGCCCCTTGGATTACATATTCTATTTTGAACTTTACAGTATAAATTTATTTATTTATAAATAAGAGGGTGAAAATATTGCCAAAATGCATTCTGGAGCATCAAGTATTAATTAAAAAAAGGGAAAGATGTGCGATTTGTCTAAAAATTGTAACTGAAATGTAAGTATGGTTCTATAGTTACTTAGTACCTTCAAATTATAGTGTTCTGCACTAATTATATTATATTGTTTGAGTATAATCGAAAAATATATTTTGAGATTATGATAACTTTTTTTAATTATTCAAATTAAATGTAAATACTTTTATCTATTTTTTATTATTACATTACTCTATCATGTGGATTGTTTAAGACATACTTTTATCTAGCATATATAAGAGTTGAAATATAGAATTCCAAGTGGTGTTCATGTTTATTAATTATTTGAGTTATATATCTTTGTTGGATTCATTAGCTGATGATGGTGTTAATATGTTTGGAAGATTTGCCTACTTTTCATTCTGTCTTTATCCATAAAGCTACTGCCAAGTGATCAAAATACCAATTACATAAAACTCATTTTTAAATCAGCAATCAGTCACTTTAATGCAAAATAAGCAAATGTTTTTGGTCATTTTCAACAGCTATCATCAGACTAATATACAGCTCTAATGTTATTCAAATGTAATGAAGGTTACCTTTGAATAACATTTGATTTGTACATTAGCCTGTGATGGCTATTCAAAATGGCTGAAAATGTTTGCTTATTTTGCATTAAAGTGCCTGATTGCTGATTTAAAAAGTTTTATGTAGTTAGTATTCTGTCTATAATTTATATTACAGTAGAACTCCAATTATTTGAACTTTACTTAACTTTAATCTCGATTAACTGAAACAATCTAGGTTATTTATGCTTAATTCTAAAACAGTACAAATCAATATAAATAGAATGTTTAAGTATTAACTAAAAAAATCATACAATTTTACTTTTTGGAGTGGGATGGGTGGAGTGAAAGTTGAAGAATGATAGCATTAATCATTTTTAAATTTCTTCATTCAATTGTAGAAATCTGTCAAATAAAATCTGAAAATATAAATTTTATTGATTATCCTTAAAACTATATTCAGGCCACTAGTTGTTCTGTTTGTTTAATTTCAATAAGCAATTTGGAAATATATATAAAGTTCTAAATTTACTATTTATCTAACATCATATATAAACAAGTAGAAGTATTTAATATAACATAAACATAATGAGTAATTTAATAAATTAGAGATCAGTGTTTGGGCAATTTTAATGAGTTAATATATGTATGAGATACATTACAAAATGAAAAAAAATTTGAATTATTCCTTTGATAAAATTTTTGTCAAGAAATTGAAAAATAAACATCTGAACTCTTATGATCTGGACAGTCAAGAAAAATATTCTCGAGACTTCAGAAATATATACATCTTTATGATTAAGCTGAAAATGAGATTCTAAATATTGAAAATGTTTATCATGGTTTTGTTTTACTATTTTAATTTTATAAAATTGAAAAAGTATATATAAATTATAAGAGTTTATTTAATGATTATAAACTTAAATAGCAGATAAATAAGATTTGTTTATAAAGATTTAATTAATAAAAACAATTTTTTTTTTTATTCCGATTCCGTGTTTTAATACAGCATAATAAAAAACAATAAAGCATAACAAAAACAAAATATCTAACCTGGAAATTATAATTTATGAGCTGAAATATGGTAAATTAATAATCTTACGAAGATTGTTGTGTTATACCAAATAGCTGTATTATTTGAGTTATTTCAGGGTTAAATTTAATTAAATTAGCAAAATATTTGTTAGCCTACTAAAGGTAAACAATGCCACCATTTCAAAAAGTTAATGATTATAATTTCTTTTAAATTAAGAATTTCAAACTATCTGAAAAAAAGATCTGGGAGTATATTCTAATGTTCAATTATGACTGTTAAAAGTTACACTGGGTCCCTGTACAGTATTCCTTACTACATATTGTAAAAATAATTTTCTAATTAAATACTTTAAATACTTTCATACCATTTGCTATCTCCCCTTCAACTCATGCTTATCTCAAGATCATTAGAGAAATTTTAAAATGTGATTTGAATTTGCCCTAATGTTAATTAATTTAGTAAATTAAGAGAAAATCTTTTAAATTCAATTATTAATAATTTTGTTACTAAAAAACTGGTTTTGTTTTCTTCTGTTGTCATGTCTGCAAATTATGAATCAGTTGTAAGTTTTTAAATTTAACTGAACTGTGTTGTTATTTATTTTTTTTGTATCCATGTCAATTTGAAAAGCAATTTAATACAGTTTATCTTATAGATATTCTGATAAAGCATATTATCTTTCATTTATATGAAATTTAAGTAATTGTATAGTAACTAAATTTTTGTGTAATTTTATTTTATTGCTTTAGACATTGGAATAATTACTAATAATTTATAATTAGAAAATCTGTCAAAATGTCACTGTATGATGGATTGGGTCTCGATACAAAAGAAAAAGGACACAAAGACCAAAAGTCTGATTTGAGTAAGATTGAACATTGTTAAGTAATTTTTTTGAAGATTTGAATTTATTAAAATATACATCTTCAAATCTTAATCTTAAAATTTACTAAGGTTTAAATTGAATTTTATTTATATTTTTAGTGGGCTGGTCTTCAGGAATCAAATTACTTCAGTCTCAACTTCAGTTGAAAAAAGCTGCATTGACTCAAGCAAAGGTAACATTTTCTTCAGTTAAGGTAATAAAGAATGTTTTTATTTTGTTAGTGCATTTGATAATGATAAGTTAAATACATAACTATTGAATGACCTATTAAATTATGTTCCAATGGGAATAATATAATTGGCTGCAACAAAAACAGCATAAATTCTCTTACACATAGGCTATGTTTAATTTATAACAAAAAAATGACTTTACTAAAACATTTCACACAACACTAAAAATATGAAATTTTTTGTAAATTAATTAATATTTATTGTGTATAATACACAATAAATAATAATTTAATACAATAAGATATATAACAGGCTTTCAAACACTTGTTTGGTATGTTGTGGCTTTGCACCATCTTGCATAAACAAAGTCTAAAGATATTTATGCTTAATATACATTTTGGGATAAAATTTATTTGTTAATAATTCAATATACGTAGCAAAAGTAACATTCTTTTTAAAGAAAAATTATCCAATAATTTCTTTAGCACTGATGGAACATCAAACTTATTGTTTTGAGATGCGGAGGCTAATTATAGGAAGACATGAATCTCTTCATCCCAATATTTGTAATTTTTCTGATTAACATAGCCTTACAAATAAAAAAATGAGTTCTATCAGAGAAATAAATATAATCCATATTGATTTCTTTGCTTTCAATCATGATAGAAATAAAATTACTGAATCTCAATTTTTGTTTAAGATCATGCTCCTTTAATGGTTGTTGAACTTGAATTTATAGGGAACAAGTTTGATTCCTTTTTTTACAATATTTCTGGCAGAAGAATAAGACAGGTCCCATTTTTATGCCATATCATATTAATGTAGTCTTTTCAAATATTACTTTAGCACAATTCATATTTTTTGGAGTGGCCACTGTAGCTTGATGATCTTTTCCTTATTGTATATCCTCTGCACTTCCAGTTTCTTCATATTTAGCAATAAAAAAGTTTAGACATTTAAAATTTAATTAGAATTTTGGTCTAGCTTTGATTCTTAATTACTTACTTTAATATTGTCAAAGCGGCAGGAATTTCACTTTTGCCAAATTTTCTTTATATTCTTGCAAAACAATAGTAGCGGAATTAGAATTTTGATGATAATTCTGTACAAAAACTACAAGTGTTCTAGTTAGTTTTATCATTTTGAAAATGATTGTAAACCTAAATTAACATTACTTGTAAAAATATAAATGTTGTAGTATAATATGCTTGTTCAATTTTTTTTCCTATTTCAATCCATTAGACTTATTAAAATATAGTTTTTCAAGAATTAAAACTCATTCATTGAACAAATAATAAAAGTACACATTTATCATATTCATGTTTTAATTTTATTATACACTCAATTTTATCATTTAATTTGAAATTATATATGTGTATAGTATAACTTATCCACTTTCAAAAATTCTTTAACAATTATATATTAAGTAATTCACAAAATTTTAAATTTAAAAAAAAAAATTATAATTGATGACTTTTCAGTTTAAAATATTTCATACAAAAATAGTTAGGGCAAGAAAAAAATGAATATTTTGGAAGAAATATTAATATGATTTAATATATTGGTAACTTGTTCAATTTAAGATAAGTAATATGTTTCAGAATATTTTCTTGTATTGATCATTTGATGCAGTATTATAGTGTTTGGCAGTATGCTATATGTGATTGCAGTATATAGTAATATTTAATATATTTTTATAAGAATATTTTAAAATTATCTCAAAGTCCATTGTAAAAGGCAATTTCTATAAATTTAAAGCTGTTTTTGCTATAATATCTGTTGAAAAGTATTGTATAAAACTAATAAACATGTTTCAGTGAAATATAAATTAAATTGTTTTATAACACTTCTGTAAAATATCGTACAAATTTAATTTAATATTGTTACATATATAATTTTAAATTATTAGTGTTAAATTATATAATGCTTTAAAATAATATTTTAAAATATTGAATTTTAGAAGTTAGATAGTATTATAAAATATACATATGTATAATTTAAGATAAATTTCTTTCAACAATAATTATATATTACAGTGTTTATATATTATTGATTATATGTTTATCAGGTTGTAAAGGTGATATTTAAATATATACAAACATCGCTAAAACCTGATATATAATATAGCTACACACCAACCGAATGCTGAAAATCTATCGGGCTAGTATAAGGCTAGTTATTAAATGAATAATTATTTAAATTAATTAATTTATTTATAATTATTAATGTTAATAAGAGATGGCGCCTAACGCTTACCTCTAGTGCCAAATTGGTTACATAATTCATTTAATAACTAGCCTTATACTAGCCCAATAGATTTTCGGCATTCGGTTGGTGTGTAGTGATATTTAAATGTTTTTAAAAAACATTATTGACAATTAATTCAATAATGATTACAGTTCACCCTGGTAAATAATTACGAGGTAGATGTTCAGATGATCCAGTTGTTCATAGTAGAGTTCTTTTATGACAGTGATGTTGGTTGGAAGCAGCTCCATCGTGACAATACCAAACAAATGCAGATCATAGATCTTCTTCAGAACTATTGGCCCTTTGACATTTGCAACAGCTGGTTGACCTTTATTCATCGATGGAGACTTTAACAAATGCTTTGCTGATGAGATCATGAGCCTTTGTTGCTTTAATGGCCATTTTTGAAGTGATAAGAGTTACAGCATGCAAATCACAACCACTGCTGTAAATCATCATGCTATAAAAAATAACTAATAACTAATTTGGAAAAAATAATTAAAAATTAATTTGGAATAAATTATTTATTCCAAATTAATTATAATTATTTATAATTATTAAAAAAAATAATTATAAATTCATTTATAATTAAAAATTATAAATGAATTTCCAATGAAATGCCCTTTGATTACTCTACTTAAATAATCACATCTAACATCCCAGAACATTTGTTTTTTTCCAGTCATTTCTATAAAGTCAAAATGTCTAAATTTTACCTTTATAAACTTATTTATTTATTTATATTAATTATATTTATTTATTAACTATAATTTCAAATAAGCAAAATAATAAACTTTGTTTTTATTTAGAGAGAACAATTCAGAAAAGGTGCAGTATTAGCTCCTGTTGTCAATCTAAAGTCTCGAAGAGATGATCAAGATGAAATGCCACCTCCTCCAGCAATCTCAATAATTCCAAATAAAGTAAAAGCACATTATATAGTAATATGTTGAATAGTTTTCAATATTTTATTTATTTACTTAACTAATTTTTTGAAAGAACTAAATTATCATATTGAATTATTCTATTAGGAAGGTAAAAGTCCCATAACAACTGGATCATTACTTGGAGGAGAGTGGGATATTCGTCAAGAGTATGATCCTGCATGGCCTAATGATTATGAAAAAATAATGAGGGAAAAGAGAGAGAAGAAAGACAGAGATCGAGGAGATGATCGTCATAAACATTCTGAAGATAAAGATAGGTATTTATTAATTTTAATATTTTTTTATAATATGGCTCTCTTAATTATAAATTATATCTACAATACATACAAATCATTATAAATCAAATTGCTTGGTAAAAAGCATTTGATCATATTTAAAATTTTTCAAGTTTTTTTGTTGAATTTCATTATGTATTTGTTAAAAAAACTAAACATTTTTTAATGTGAATAGGATGCACACAAATTATATCTAGACTGTAAAAGTAAGAACAGTTATCATATTTAATGATGATACAATAATGATATTTCCTTTTCATGAGATGTATTAGGGATATTTACTTATTAAATCTAAAGTTTTTCAAAAGTATGAAAATTACTTATTTAAAAATAGATAAGTAAAAATATCTAATTAATCCTATTAACAAAAATAATTATTAATCTGCTAATATGAATGAAATGGAGTTATAAAGATCATTATTAATACAGATACATAACCAAATGATCACCTTAAGTAATCAGGCTATAAATCCACTATTTAATGATTAAACACTAAGTAATTTGTTACTAGAGGTAGATGTTAGGTCCCATCTCTTATCTAAATTAATAATTATAGTTTTAATAATTTATTAAATACTTTTAGAATCATCTGGGAGAAAAGAATTGGCCTTTTAATGCAGATAAAATACAAACAAGTTTGTATTTTCCGGTGTAGTTTAATGCAGAAAATACAAACAAGTTTGTATTTTCTGCATTAAACTACACCGGAATTGCATTTATAAGGTTCACCAGTTGTTTTTTCTAACATACTTTATTCCAGTCTTATGGGGTGTGAACTATAGATTGTCTATCTTCAGGTTGAAGGCATCATTATCATTTTTTATGGTTTGAATTATATTTATTTGGTTTCTTTCTTTGAGATTGTCAAGTTAGTTATGAGATTAATAGATTATCATAGTAAATTCAAGAGAGATTGTGTGTATTTAGTGTATTATTCTGCAATCACTACATTCAGCTGAATAGGTGTTTCTTCGTATTCATATAATGTTACTTAGAAGTGCAAAGCATAGTTTCCTCATGAAAATTGTATGTAAACAGAGTTTTAAATTTTGATGATTTTATCCCCTATTTATCTATCATGTATAAACTAATTTGTGCATTAGGTACATGCATGAAGAGACTATTTTATGATGCATAATTACTAGGCTGGTTGGAATGATGCAAATTGTGTTAATTAGTTTTCCATTTCTACATTACAATTTTTCAAATTAGAATGTAAAAGATTCTTTATAAATAATAGTAAATCTTTTCAAGTGATATAAATTTTCTACTTTTACTTTAGTAAATTTTCCACAATTTTTAAAATATTTAATCAATTAGAACTCAAAATTAATAAAGATTACATTTTATTATCATCAGATTTTTTAATAAAAAGATATTATGAAATATTTAATAAAATGTAATAATTGGGCTACAATTTATAGGTCTACAATTTTTTCAAATTGTAGACCTATAAATTTCCATGGTTATCTGTTTATCTGTCCTTCCTTAATCTCTAGAATAGTATTAGATAAATGAAAGTCAAGATCAGATATGGAAAGCTTAGAGGCAGGAAACCCCAATTAAGTATGTACAAACTTCCAGTCTAGACCAGAAGTTATGTGAATTCAATTAAAAAATTTTCCCAATTGGAGTTATATAGATGACCAGCATGACTGTTGTTATCAGGTAAAATATTATGTACAGAGACAAGATATTGCAAATTTGAGATGGTGAACATATATTTTAAATTGAATAAATTAAGAATATAATTAAAAATTGCAGCCCAGCATTGTGATGATGTCATAATAAATAACTGCTCATTTTACATATTAATTTATCTAATTTTCTCTGTGTGAAAAAGTTTAGAAAATGTATCATAATAATTATTTATTACAGAGATTCTGGTCATCCATATGGCAATAAACATGGTAGGAGAAGAAGAGAGAGAGAGAGGGATAAAGAAAGAAATAGGGAAATGATAGAAAGAAATCGTGAGGAAGAAGCTGAAGATGAGAGAGCAAATAAAAGAGGTATTTCTTTATTATTACAGATCATTTTATTAATTTACTACTATATTTTCTCAATTCTAAAATGTGCTATAAGCTTCTTGAATTTTAAGATTTTTTTTAATGGAGGAAAAAATTTTTAAATAATTAACTTTATAAGTTTTGTTAAGCAACTAGTTATAACAATACAAATACTATGAAGTAGATAATATTCAGTAGCTGTATTTTCTTGTTGTTCTGCATATACAATGTTTTCTTTTAATGCTGTATCATAATGTTATCCTGGGGACATTATAAAGATTAAATTAAATGCCTATTACTAACAAAACTCACTTGAACTGATGTGAATATTAGTAGTACAGTACATCCAAAAATGATTTTTATTGGTGTATAATGCACCAATAACAACATTTACAGATGTACCAAAAGTTTTAGCATTTTGTAACACATTATCCAGATTCACATCACTTTTGGTCAAAAGTTGATATTAATCTGAATAATGTGTTACAAAATTCTGAAGTATTTCTTTACAAAAAAGAATTATCCAATACTTGTTATCTTGGGGTATGTTCGTAAAGTCAAACAAGTCAAACGCATTAGTAATGAATCATTCGAAAAGTAGTCGTCTCACTCAGTGCGCATGCTCTGCGGTGATGAAGTTTCAAACGAAACTCTAATGAAGTTCATGAAGGAAAGAGTTAGTTTACTTCGTTAAAGAAATGGCACCCAACGATATCAATGTTTCTAAATCTACTCGAGTGTTTAAATTGTGAATTAAAGGGTGAAATGATTGAAATAACTGTCCACCCGAAGCAATCTAAGAAAAATATTTCAGATAAGGCTGCACTAGTAACGTTCATATCTTCGATTTTAGAAACATCAGTTAGTTATAAACGAATCGTTCGAAAAGTCTAACAAAATAAGGATAACAATGACATCATTCTTGTTTAACTTGTTCAACTTTACGAATGTACCCATGGTATTAGAAATTGTTAGAACAATGATGAGGCAGTCCTTTAACTTAGAAATACACTTTATCATAATTCAAGACTATACATCCACTTGTTCACACATCCATAACTTGGCAGGCAACTGAAAATAGGTCTTTCCTTGTTTTTGAGCAGTCTTGCACATGTTACCAGTTCATAAACAATTTGCTATATTGATGCATGCTTTAGTTTAGTATAATTATTTTGCCCTAACAATCCCCTTCTTGAAGAGACTCTGTCTTTACTTAGTGATCTCTTCGCTAGTTATGCGTTTACGGTGGATCAGGAATGTTGCTCTTAGTATCCGTATACTCTATTCATATTGTTCTGTTGGTGATGTTTTCCTTAACTTTGTAGACCCACTTGCAGTTGATAGTTGTCGCCCCTTGTGGCAGTTCCTTTAAGTTCCATTCCTTATGTTTTCTCAGGCACTCCATTTCTTTTTCCATGGCAGCCCACCATCTGGCTGAGTCATTCAATTCTGTGGCTTTATAGGTTAAAGGCTCTACATTGTCTTTGACTATCTTTTCATCAATTGTGGCAGATTCTTCTATGTTTTTCATTCTGTACTCCTTTCTGGGTTGCCCTCTATGTTCTGTTCAAGCGATTTGTGGTTTCCCACTCGCTCTTACCAGTTCATTATTCTGCTCATTTTCA
The DNA here is from genome assembly GCF_000671375.1 of Centruroides sculpturatus. Lineage (NCBI taxonomy): Eukaryota > Metazoa > Arthropoda > Arachnida > Scorpiones > Buthidae > Centruroides > Centruroides sculpturatus. The sequence goes on from NW_019386032.1 coordinate 35,011, forward strand.
CTTTCGTTCATTTCATTTTTGTCTTCATGTTTGGATGAGGTGTTTTCTTCAGGTTGTAATTGTTCCTTAATAGATTCAATGATATCTAATTCCACTTCTTTGTTATTGAGTCTTTCTCTTCTGTGGGACTTGTCATCTTCAGTCATTTCGGTATTGTCCCTTGAGTTGTTTGGGAATTCATTGATAAATTTGACATCTCTGCTTGTTATAACTCTCTTTATCTTCGTGTTTCATATACAATGCACTTTTGTTTCGCTAGAGTAGCCTAAAAATATGCATTTGGTGGATTTTTCATGGAATTTTCCTTTTCCTGGTTTCTTTCTAGTGCAAATGCCATCTCACCAAATGTCCTAAAATATTTCATTGTTGGCTTTCTACCAGTTCATAATTTGAAGGGTATGTTGCCTTCCAGGCTCTTTGATGGACATCTATTTCTAATATATGATGCAGTATATACAGCTTCTGCCCAAAAGCATTCTCTCAATCCTGCTTGGAGAAGTATGCATCTTCCCATTTCCACTAGCATTCTATTTCTACTCTCTGTGATGCTGTTTTGTTGTGGTGTGTAGCAGGCTGTTTTCTCATGCCTAATCCCTTTCTGTTTCAGGAAGACTTTAAATTCTCTATTAGTATATTCAGTTCCATTAAATTCTTTATTAGTATACTCAGTCACTTCTTATTGCCTTTATCTTTCTTCCTGTTTTATTTTTACAAAGGCTAAGTATGTTTTGAATTTTTCAAGAGCTTCACTTTTATTTTTCATGAAATATATTTTACATTATCTATCAATAGAATAATCATCAATAAACGTGATGAAATACTTTGATCTACTCAATGATGTGGTTCTCATTGGTCTACAAATGTCAGTATGGATCAGTTCTAATATTTCTCAGCATCTCTTTTTGTTTTGTTATGGAAATGGTGATCTGGTTTGTTTCTCTCTTATGCAGATCTCATGGAGTCAAGTTATTCTTTTCATCCTATGTTTAGTCATCTGACCTTTAGGTTGTTGGCCATGTGCCATGTGTCCCTTTCATTTAAGTGACCTAAACATTCATGCCACATTTTCATTTTGTTAACATTTATTCAAGAGAGTTTAGATTCCTCCCACCTTTCTTTCATATCTCCTTTAAATGCTCACATGTGTATGCTTTTGATAGTTGCCTGATTCTTTTGGAATAGTACACTGAATCCATGATCAGTTATCATCCCTACTGACAGTAGGTTGGTCCTTAGTTCTGGTATGAAGAGTGTGTTCTCCAATTTGGCTTGAAATCCTCCATTTGTTTCAATTATTACATCACCACTTACTTTGATTTCCATTGTAGATGAGTCACTTATGTAGGATGTTTCAACATTGCAAAATCTCACTTTATCATGACACACGTGTGATGAGCACCTGAGTCTAGACACCATTTATAATTTTCTCTCCCTTCATTTATTGTGATATTAACATTATATGATACCTGTTTTCGAGTTGTTAGGCTTATAGTCATAGCTCTTGGTGGTTTTCGCTTGTTTCTGTCCCAGCATTCTCTCACCTTATGGCCTATTTTGCTACAGTTATGGCATTTGAATTTGAATTGCCCCTTATTTTCCAATTGTTTCATCTGTTTTTTGCTTATATACAGTGCACCCGAATTCTGAGAGTCATCGATATCATCATTTCGTCTTCTTGCCTCATACTCTTCTATTAGCTTTATTTTGAGTGTGTCCAGCGAAAGAAGTTTCTCTTGTGTTTTGATAGTTATTTGAAATTGTTCGAATGAGTCCAGGATACTATATAGCAGTAGTGCTGTTAATAGTTCTTCATTTATGGAAATTTCCATTTCCTTTAACTTATCTTCTTCTTTGTCTGGCATTATGGGTCTTGAAGGTCCTTAGCTACTGTCACAATCTATCTCCATCTCATTCGGTCTATAGCTTGCTTCTGCCAATCTTTGATTCCGAGGTCTTGAAGATCTTTAGTGACCTCATCTGTCCACCTTTTTCTGGGACGACCTCTTGGCCTCTTCCCTTTCCTCTCATAGTGAAGCCCTCATGAAGCTGTTTCCATTATAGGAAGCCCTGTGACATGCCTAGCCACTGTAATCTTCTGGCTTTTTTCTTATCTACTATATCAAAAAAGTCTCTTACATGATCTGCTAAGTTGTCTCCTTCCCTCATTTTCTTGAGAATTAATTTCTTTAGTAGCATAGCCTTTCTTGCAGGACCTTTCGATTCGAAAATTTCATGTAGCTTATTCCATATTTTGTATGAGGTTTCACATCATTTTGTCTGTTTTAATTCTGCTGGGCTTATGGTGAGAATTATATCACACATTGTCTTCAAGTCTGATGTGTCCCATTGTTCTGCTGCCTTCATTGTACTTTCATCTCCAAGTATAATTTCTGGTTTCTTTCTTTTTCTGCTGACATATTCCCAGGAATCATTTTTGATCAGGAGTGCCTTCATCTGTATCTTCCATGTATTGAAGTTTTCTTTGCACAGTGGTTTTATTTGTATGGCTAATTGACTTATCATTTTTCTTTTGTAGGCATCATAATTCTATTTCCTTTTTAGTTGCTGTAATTCTAGTTTTTGATACTTAATTTTCCATTCCTGGGCCCACAACCATTGTTAGAACAAAGATGAGGCAGTCCTTTAACGTAGAAATAAACTTTATTCTAATCTAAGACTATACATGCACTTGTTCACACATCCATAACTTGACAGGCAACTAAAAACAGGCTGTATTCTGGTCATCGTCTCTTGTCTTTCGTCTCTCACAAGCTGGTTGCCAATTGGCTAATCATTTGTTTACATCTAGAGAGATCATCGCGTCTCTCCAAATGCGATTCTGGACAACTTTTTCTCTCGACAATTCTCTTGTTTGTCAGAGATGAGCAGATAGTTGTGTTTTGACTGGTCTGTTTGTCTTTTACCTCAATTTTGCTATATCCAATATGGACGACTGGATGTCACTTTTTTTTTTTTTTTTTAAATCCTACATTAATTACTGAACTATTGAGTATGATGTTAATCTTACTTAGATAGTTAAGGAGAAATTAGATGGTAATATTTCAAAAAATATCTAAGAACTCGCCTTTTCTAACTTAGGTTATTAAAATTTTTATTTGTTAAGAGACAAATTGACATTATAATCTGTAAAAACGTTATAAAATAAAAAACATACATTTGTCAAAATTATGTGCTTTATTTGAACACATGCTTTCCTTGCCAATTGATCTATGATTACGTACTCTGCATTTTTGAAAATTTTACAATTTCATTGGTTAAAATTCTATACTGTATTGCACACACAGATAACCTGAACATGTATAATCAACCTAGTTGAATTGTGACAACAAGAAAGACAAGACCGTTAAAAGTGACCAGAATCGCCACTGTTTCTGAGAGACAAATTTTGTCTGTTGTTTTGGCATCATTTGTCATTGAAAGAAGAGACGAGAGATAAGTGACTGGAATATGGCTCCAGGTCTCTTCTTATTTTTGAGCGGTTTTGCATGGTGTTGCCAGTTCATAGACAATTTGCTATATCAACATGTGCTTTAGTTTAGTATAATTATTTTTCTCTAACAGCATATCTTTTGACTATTTTATATGATTGAAGTTTATTTGAAAATTTTTAAAAGTTATTAAATATTACAAAATTGTTGTGTGAAATATTTGAATTTTTTTTTAACATATNGTATCCGTATACTCTATTCATATTGTTCTGTTGGTGATGTTTTCCTTAACTTTGTAGACCCACTTGCAGTTGATAGTTGTCGCCCCTTGTGGCAGCAAAATAATAAACTTTGTTTTTATTTAGAGAGAACAATTCAGAAAAGGTGCAGTATTAGCTCCTGTTGTCAATCTAAAGTCTCGAAGAGATGATCAAGATGAAATGCCACCTCCTCCAGCAATCTCAATAATTCCAAATAAAGTAAAAGCACATTATATAGTAATATGTTGAATAGTTTTCAATATTTTATTTATTTACTTAACTAATTTTTTGAAAGAACTAAATTATCATATTGAATTATTCTATTAGGAAGGTAAAAGTCCCATAACAACTGGATCATTACTTGGAGGAGAGTGGGATATTCGTCAAGAGTATGATCCTGCATGGCCTAATGATTATGAAAAAATAATGAGGGAAAAGAGAGAGAAGAAAGACAGAGATCGAGGAGATGATCGTCATAAACATTCTGAAGATAAAGATAGGTATTTATTAATTTTAATATTTTTTTATAATATGGCTCTCTTAATTATAAATTATATCTACAATACATACAAATCATTATAAATCAAATTGCTTGGTAAAAAGCATTTGATCATATTTAAAATTTTTCAAGTTTTTTTGTTGAATTTCATTATGTATTTGTTAAAAAAACTAAACATTTTTTAATGTGAATAGGATGCACACAAATTATATCTAGACTGTAAAAGTAAGAACAGTTATCATATTTAATGATGATACAATAATGATATTTCCTTTTCATGAGATGTATTAGGGATATTTACTTATTAAATCTAAAGTTTTTCAAAAGTATGAAAATTACTTATTTAAAAATAGATAAGTAAAAATATCTAATTAATCCTATTAACAAAAATAATTATTAATCTGCTAATATGAATGAAATGGAGTTATAAAGATCATTATTAATACAGATACATAACCAAATGATCACCTTAAGTAATCAGGCTATAAATCCACTATTTAATGATTAAACACTAAGTAATTTGTTACTAGAGGTAGATGTTAGGTCCCATCTCTTATCTAAATTAATAATTATAGTTTTAATAATTTATTAAATACTTTTAGAATCATCTGGGAGAAAAGAATTGGCCTTTTAATGCAGATAAAATACAAACAAGTTTGTATTTTCTGCATTAAACTACACCGGAATTGCATTTATAAGGTTCACCAGTTGTTTTTTCTAACATACTTTATTCCAGTCTTATGGGGTGTGAACTATAGATTGTCTATCTTCAGGTTGAAGGCATCATTATCATTTTTTATGGTTTGAATTATATTTATTTGGTTTCTTTCTTTGAGATTGTCAAGTTAGTTATGAGATTAATAGATTATCATAGTAAATTCAAGAGAGATTGTGTGTATTTAGTGTATTATTCTGCAATCACTACATTCAGCTGAATAGGTGTTTCTTCGTATTCATATAATGTTACTTAGAAGTGCAAAGCATAGTTTCCTCATGAAAATTGTATGTAAACAGAGTTTTAAATTTTGATGATTTTATCCCCTATTTATCTATCATGTATAAACTAATTTGTGCATTAGGTACATGCATGAAGAGACTATTTTATGATGCATAATTACTAGGCTGGTTGGAATGATGCAAATTGTGTTAATTAGTTTTCCATTTCTACATTACAATTTTTCAAATTAGAATGTAAAAGATTCTTTATAAATAATAGTAAATCTTTTCAAGTGATATAAATTTTCTACTTTTACTTTAGTAAATTTTCCACAATTTTTAAAATATTTAATCAATTAGAACTCAAAATTAATAAAGATTACATTTTATTATCATCAGATTTTTTAATAAAAAGATATTATGAAATATTTAATAAAATGTAATAATTGGGCTACAATTTATAGGTCTACAATTTTTTCAAATTGTAGACCTATAAATTTCCATGGTTATCTGTTTATCTGTCCTTCCTTAATCTCTAGAATAGTATTAGATAAATGAAAGTCAAGATCAGATATGGAAAGCTTAGAGGCAGGAAACCCCAATTAAGTATGTACAAACTTCCAGTCTAGACCAGAAGTTATGTGAATTCAATTAAAAAATTTTCCCAATTGGAGTTATATAGATGACCAGCATGACTGTTGTTATCAGGTAAAATATTATGTACAGAGACAAGATATTGCAAATTTGAGATGGTGAACATATATTTTAAATTGAATAAATTAAGAATATAATTAAAAATTGCAGCCCAGCATTGTGATGATGTCATAATAAATAACTGCTCATTTTACATATTAATTTATCTAATTTTCTCTGTGTGAAAAAGTTTAGAAAATGTATCATAATAATTATTTATTACAGAGATTCTGGTCATCCATATGGCAATAAACATGGTAGGAGAAGAAGAGAGAGAGAGAGGGATAAAGAAAGAAATAGGGAAATGATAGAAAGAAATCGTGAGGAAGAAGCTGAAGATGAGAGAGCAAATAAAAGAGGTATTTCTTTATTATTACAGATCATTTTATTAATTTACTACTATATTTTCTCAATTCTAAAATGTGCTATAAGCTTCTTGAATTTTAAGATTTTTTTTAATGGATGGAGGAAAAAATTTTTAAATAATTAACTTTATAAGTTTTGTTAAGCAACTAGTTATAACAATACAAATACTATGAAGTAGATAATATTCAGTAGCTGTATTTTCTTGTTGTTCTGCATATACAATGTTTTCTTTTAATGCTGTATCATAATGTTATCCTGGGGACATTATAAAGATTAAATTAAATGCCTATTACTAACAAAACTCACTTGAACTGATGTGAATATTAGTAGTACAGTACATCCAAAAATGATTTTTATTGGTGTATAATGCACCAATAACAACATTTACAGATGTACCAAAAGTTTTAGCATTTTGTAACACATTATCCAGATTCACATCACTTTTGGTCAAAAGTTGATATTAATCTGAATAATGTGTTATAAAATTCTGAAGTATTTCTTTACAAAAAAGAATTATCCAATACTTGTTATCTTGGGGTATGTTCGTAAAGTCAAACAAGTCAAACGCATTAGTAATGAATCATTCGAAAAGTAGTCGTCTCACTCAGTGCGCATGCTCTGCGGTGATGAAGTTTCAAACGAAACTCTAATGAAGTTCATGAAGGAAAGAGTTAGTTTACTTCGTTAAAGAAATGGCACCCAACGATATCAATGTTTCTAAATCTACTCGAGTGTTTAAATTGTGAATTAAAGGGTGAAATGATTGAAATAACTGTCCACCCGAAGCAATCTAAGAAAAATATTTCAGATAAGGCTGCACTAGTAACGTTCATATCTTCGATTTTAGAAACATCAGTTAGTTATAAACGAATCGTTCGAAAAGTCTAACAAAATAAGGATAACAATGACATCATTCTTGTTTAACTTGTTCAACTTTACGAATGTACCCATGGTATTAGAAATTGTTAGAACAATGATGAGGCGGTCCTTTAACTTAGAAATACACTTTATCATAATTCAAGACTATACATCCACTTGTTCACACATCCATAACTTGGCAGGCAACTGAAAATAGGTCTTTCCTTGTTTTTGAGCAGTCTTGCACATGTTACCAGTTCATAAACAATTTGCTATATTGATGCATGCTTTAGTTTAGTATAATTATTTTGCCCTAACAATCCCCTTCTTGAAGAGACTCTGTCTTTACTTAGTGATCTCTTCGCTAGTTATGCGTTTACGGTGGATCAGGAATGTTGCTCTTAGTATCCGTATACTCTATTCATATTGTTCTGTTGGTGATGTTTTCCTTAACTTTGTAGACCCACTTGCAGTTGATAGTTGTCGCCCCTTGTGGCAGTTTCTTTAAGTTCCATTCCTTATGTTTTCTCAGGCAATTTCTTTTTCCATGGCAGCCCACCATCTGGCTGAGTCATTCAATTCTGTGGCTTTATAGGTTAAAGGCTCTACATTGTCTTTGACTATCTTTTCATCAATTGTGGCAGATTCTTCTATGTTTTTCATTCTGTACTCCTTTCTGGGTTGCCCTCTATGTTCTGTTCAAGCGATTTGTGGTTTCCCACTCGCTCTTACCAGTTCATTATTCTGCTCATTTTCACTTTCGTTCATTTCATTTTTGTCTTCATGTTTGGATGAGGTGTTTTCTTCAGGTTGTAATTGTTCCTTAATAGATTCAATGATATCTAATTCCACTTCTTTGTTATTGAGTCTTTCTCTTCTGTGGGACTTGTCATCTTCAGTCATTTCGGTATTGTCCCTTGAGTTGTTTGGGAATTCATTGATAAATTTGACATCTCTGCTTGTTATAACTCTCTTTATCTTCGTGTTTCATATACAATGCACTTTTGTTTCGCTAGAGTAGCCTAAAAATATGCATTTGGTGGATTTTTCATGGAATTTTCCTTTTCCTGGTTTCTTTCTAGTGCAAATGCCATCTCACCAAATGTCCTAAAATATTTCATTGTTGGCTTTCTACCAGTTCATAATTTGAAGGGTATGTTGCCTTCCAGGCTCTTTGATGGACATCTATTTCTAATATATGATGCAGTATATACAGCTTCTGCCCAAAAGCATTCTCTCAATCCTGCTTGGAGAAGTATGCATCTTCCCATTTCCACTAGCATTCTATTTCTACTCTCTGTGATGCTGTTTTGTTGTGGTGTGTAGCAGGCTGTTTTCTCATGCCTAATCCCTTTCTGTTTCAGGAAGACATTAAATTCTCTATTAGTATATTCAGTTCCATTAAATTCTTTATTAGTATACTCAGTCACTTCTTATTGCCTTTATCTTTCTTCCTGTTTTATTTTTACAAAGGCTAAGTATGTTTTGAATTTTTCAAGAGCTTCACTTTTATTTTTCATGAAATATATTTTACATTATCTATCAATAGAATAATCATCAATAAACGTGATGAAATACTTTGATCTACTCAATGATGTGGTTCTCATTGGTCTACAAATGTCAGTATGGATCAGTTCTAATATTTCTCAGCATCTCTTTTTGTTTTGTTATGGAAATGGTGATCTGGTTTGTTTCTCTCTTATGCAGATCTCATGGAGTCAAGTTATTCTTTTCATCCTATGTTTAGTCATCTGACCTTTAGGTTGTTGGCCATGTGCCATGTGTCCCTTTCATTTAAGTGACCTAAACATTCATGCCACATTTTCATTTTGTTAACATTTATTCAAGAGAGTTTAGATTCCTCCCACCTTTCTTTCATATCTCCTTTAAATGCTCACATGTGTATGCTTTTGATAGTTGCCTGATTCTTTTGGAATAGTACACTGAATCCATGATCAGTTATCATCCCTACTGACAGTAGGTTGGTCCTTAGTTCTGGTATGAAGAGTGTGTTCTCCAATTTGGCTTGAAATCCTCCATTTGTTTCAATTATTACATCACCACTTACTTTGATTTCCATTGTAGATGAGTCACTTATGTAGGATGTTTCAACATTGCACAATCTCACTTTATCATGACACACGTGTGATGAGCACCTGAGTCTAGACACCATTTATAATTTTCTCTCCCTTCATTTATTGTGATATTAACATTATATGATACCTGTTTTCGAGTTGTTAGGCTTATAGTCATAGCTCTTGGTGGTTTTCGCTTGTTTCTGTCCCAGCATTCTCTCACCTTATGGCCTATTTTGCTACAGTTATGGCATTTGAATTTGAATTGCCCCTTATTTTCCAATTGTTTCATCTGTTTTTTGCTTATATACAGTGCACCCGAATTCTGAGAGTCATCGATATCATCATTTCGTCTTCTTGCCTCATACTCTTCTATTAGCTTTATTTTGAGTGTGTCCAGCGAAAGAAGTTTCTCTTGTGTTTTGATAGTTATTTGAAATTGTTCGAATGAGTCCAGGATACTATATAGCAGTAGTGCTGTTAATAGTTCTTCATTTATGGAAATTTCCATTTCCTTTAACTTATCTTCTTCTTTGTCTGGCATTATGGGTCTTGAAGGTCCTTAGCTACTGTCACAATCTATCTCCATCTCATTCGGTCTATAGCTTGCTTCTGCCAATCTTTGATTCCGAGGTCTTGAAGATCTTTAGTGACCTCATCTGTCCACCTTTTTCTGGGACGACCTCTTGGCCTCTTCCCTTTCCTCTCATAGTGAAGCCCTCATGAAGCTGTTTCCATTATAGGAAGCCCTGTGACATGCCTAGCCACTGTAATCTTCTGGCTTTTTTCTTATCTACTATATCAAAAAAGTCTCTTACATGATCTGCTAAGTTGTCTCCTTCCCTCATTTTCTTGAGAATTAATTTCTTTAGTAGCATAGCCTTTCTTGCAGGACCTTTCGATTCGAAAATTTCATGTAGCTTATTCCATATTTTGTATGAGGTTTCACATCATTTTGTCTGTTTTAATTCTGCTGGGCTTATGGTGAGAATTATATCACACATTGTCTTCAAGTCTGATGTGTCCCATTGTTCTGCTGCCTTCATTGTACTTTCATCTCCAAGTATAATTTCCGGTTTCTTTCTTTTTCTGCTGACATATTCCCAGGAATCATTTTTGATCAGGAGTGCCTTCATCTGTATCTTCCATGTATTGAAGTTTTCTTTGCACAGTGGTTTTATTTGTATGGCTAATTGACTTATCATTTTTCTTTTGTAGGCATCATAATTCTATTTCCTTTTTAGTTGCTGTAATTCTAGTTTTTGATACTTAATTTTCCATTCCTGGGCCCACAACCATTGTTAGAACAAAGATGATGCAGTCCTTTAACGTAGAAATAAACTTTATTCTAATCTAAGACTATACATGCACTTGTTCACACATCCATAACTTGACAGGCAACTAAAAACAGGCTGTATTCTGGTCATCGTCTCTTGTCTTTCGTCTCTCACAAGCTGGTTGCCAATTGGCTAATCATTTGTTTACATCTAGAGAGATCATCGCGTCTCTCCAAATGCGATTCTGGACAACTTTTTCTCTCGACAATTCTCTTGTTTGTCAGAGATGAGCAGATAGTTGTGTTTTGACTGGTCTGTTTGTGTTTTACCTCAATTTTGCTATATCCAATATGGACGACTGGATGTCACTTTTTTTTTTTTTTTAAATCCTACATTAATTACTGAACTATTGAGTATGATGTTAATCTTACTTAGATAGTTAAGGAGAAATTAGATGGTAATATTTCAAAAAATATCTAAGAACTCGCCTTTTCTAACTTAGGTTATTAAAATTTTTATTTGTTAAGAGACAAATTGACATTATAATCTGTAAAAACGTTATAAAATAAAAAACATACATTTGTCAAAATTATGTGCTTTATTTGAACACATGCTTTCCTTGCCAATTGATCTATGATTACGTACTCTGCATTTTTGAAAATTTTACAATTTCATTGGTTAAAATTCTATACTGTATTGCACACACAGATAACCTGAACATGTATAATCAACCTAGTTGAATTGTGACAACAAGAAAGACAAGACCGTTAAAAGTGACCAGAATCGCCACTGTTTCTGAGAGACAAATTTTGTCTGTTGTTTTGGCATCATTTGTCATTGAAAGAAGAGACGAGAGATAAGTGACTGGAATATGGCTCCAGGTCTCTTCTTATTTTTGAGCGGTTTTGCATGGTGTTGCCAGTTCATAGACAATTTGCTATATCAACATGTGCTTTAGTTTAGTATAATTATTTTTCTCTAACAGCATATCTTTTGACTATTTTATATGATTGAAGTTTATTTGAAAATTTTTAAAAGTTATTAAATATTACAAAATTGTTGTGTGAAATATTTGAATTTTTTTTTAACATATGAATGATTTCCTCTTTCTACTTCAGAAATTATACCTAGAAGAAAAGTAATGTTGCACCTCATATAGTATAATTGATAATGTAGCTTGTAGAGATTACAGGTTAAATTTTGCATTAAGTGATTTTCAAAATTATTAATTAAAAATCAAAAATTGTAATTACTAAATTTCTCATGATATTATCTTATCTATATTTAGACCAAGTTGTGATAATTAATTTATTAAAGATTTGTATAAAATTTATGAAATTTATTTATTGCTATAATTTTTGTAATGTACAGTTTATGTAATATATAGAAATATACACATTTAATGATAAATAATGAACTATTGTTGATCATTACATTTATATATTTTATATACCTAACTAAATAAACAGTTTAATCATATCATATCTTTTTAATACTTAATTTTCAATAGGTTTAAAAAAAACTGATTCAAAGGCATGAAATTAAATAAAATCTACATAAAATTAACATATTAATAAACTTTCTTTTGTTTTTTAACATAAATTAGTTTCAAGCAGCTTAATATTGAAATTGTATAAATAATTAATAAGATTAACTTAAATCTTAATATCGAAGAAAATAGCAAGTACACTTTCTATTCTAATATAATTGCATCTTATAAATTTATACTTGAAATATGTTATAAAGCATATTTAAATAATATGTTTACTTTAACTTAATGTTACATTACAGAAGTAATAGTTACTAAGGCTAATATATTTAATTTTTCATTAAAAAGATAGAAGGGGAGAAAAAACAAAACAAATAAACCAAAGTTTAAAAGAACTACAGGATTGAAATGTATATCCATTTGTAACAGTGAAATGTTCTAACTGTCTAAGGTGTCAAAACATATTTGTGTCAATGAAATGGTTAAAATTACTTTGAGAATAGTTAATTAATATTTTATGTTTATATACTAAATTATGGTAATGATTTTTATTTAGATAATATATTTTATAATTCTCAATTCTTTATTTGTTCTAAAAAAACCAACACAACCTGATGCAATGACTATTTAGTTTTTCAATGATATGCATTTTCAGTGTCAGTAGCACTCCTCTTCACTCATTAATCTCTCCATAAAAATACATTGATGCCATTATAACTGGTTACTATTAACATTTAATATTTCACTAATCTTAACATAGTTATATATATCCTTTCTGACAGTATTTCTCATAAACAGAAGTTTACAGTCCAAACAAGCATCTGTTACAATTTAATCAAATTAAATAGTATAATAATAATACTATAGCTTAAATTTTGGTTTGCTACATTGAAGGAAACAAATTTCAATTTTTCGATGTGTTATCAGATACATAAATTTAGATTCTTGGACTAAATATTTTAAAATTTTTATTTAAACAGTTCAAAGTTTAAAGTTAAACTTTAAACTTTGAATGTTATTTCTTGAATAAAATACTAAAAAAATGCTAAAACTTTTTATTTATAACTAATACCTTACCCATTCTTGATGAATAACTAAACGGTATACACAAAACTCATAAAAAACTAACAATAATGAATTTTAGATAAATTTTACTTTTACTTTATATATATTTTAAGTGAAGTGTGGGAATTGTCATTCCATTATATTTTATTAAATATATTATTTTACAGGATTGGGCTTTGGTGCTGCTATTGCACCTCCACCATCTCTCATGGAAACTGCAGAAAAGAAGGAACCATTACCACCACCACCTTTCAGTGGAGCATCATTTCAATCTGGTTTAGGGTATTGATTTTTTTATATTGCATTTTTATTTTATTGAAGCCAAATTATTGCTGGATTAGATCTGGCTACATTACTGCTACTATTAACAATGGTGTATATAGTGGTACCTCAGGATACGAAATTAATCTGTTCTGAAGCTGAGATCGTATCATGAAAATGTCGTAAGGTGAATCATTTTTTCCCATACGATTACATGTAAAACCAAAAAATTCATTCCAACACGAAAAACACACTCAAATTAAAGCTATGTAGTACATTAAAAAAAAATAACTATAGTAAGGAAAACACTGAAAAATGCGTTTTGTAGTTGTAAATGTATAAATAACTGTAACAGAATAATAATTGATTAAAAAATGTACGTAGTTTTATTTGCACTTTACCTTTGAGGATAGACGACGGTGGAGGTGTAAACTGGTGGCAGAGGAGAGGGAGAAGGGAAATAATACTAAAACTTAACTTACATAACATAATGCAACAATAACTTAAAAATAACTTAACACTAATTTTTTTTATTTTTTCTGTTTGATACTTTTTTAAAATTTTTTATTCACTGCTTTTTGCTTTCTTTTCTTCACTTCCACCAGCACTTTCACTAAATAGAGGTCGCTTGGTAAAATATCTATCCACAGAGGTTTGGCATTGCCTACTTTTTAAAATGTTTCTAAAATGACTTAGGCAAATGTCATTACTCCGAGCAGCAATACGGCCAGTGTGANCTTTCACTAAATAGAGGTCGCTTGGTAAAATATCTATCCACAGAGGTTTGGCATTGCCTACTTTTTAAAATGTTTCTAAAATGACTTAGGCAAATGTCATTACTCCGAGCAGCAATATGGCCAGTGTGAATCTATTCAGGATGTTTCTTTTCAATAAAATCAGTCACTTTCTGATAATACTGCGAGATTTCCTTTATTGAGCAAGATCCTTCCACGACGAAGCAAACACGCGGACTGAGACCGATGAACAGAAATGAATAAAAATGGCGCTGCGAACTAATGTAACATTGTATGGTGAGTTTTTGTTCGTATCGTGGAGCAAAATTATGTTCAAATTTTATGTCGTATCCTGAAAATTTCGTATGATGGGGCGTTCGAATCCCGAGGTACCACTGTACTATTATTAATGATAACAGTACTATAATACATATTATATTATATTATAATATATTATATATTATA